>NC_090649.1:276053734-276249588 GCF_040937935.1 Hyperolius riggenbachi
ACATTCTGAATAAATGTTTTTAGAATGCTAAAGTTACATGCACGCTATTAAAAATACCAGCAGTAATGCGCGGTGCAGAGAGCACATTGTGGGGCACTTTTTAAATGCTGTGCAGAGCAATTAACAGCCCCTTTTAAACTAAAGGCTCACTAAAATTCCATCCTGTGTTTGAAGACAGTCATAAACATATTTTCAACGCCTTCATTCATTCCTCTACATGTTGATAAGGTCAACCAGTACATACAAATAGGAGATTATTGAGCCATACAGCGCCTCCTAGAGTTTCTAAGTGGCCCTGACTTCAACATCTAGGAGAACAATGCCCAAGAACAAGCATACTACCAGTGACGTCTGACAGGTTTGGACTCTTATATTGCATGCCAGCCAGGACTTCAGCTCTGCATACAGCATTGGTAGCTCCTATACTGTCCTTGGACTTTCAATTGGATACTTGCTACCAGACCTCAAACCACATCAGACGGGAATAGGTGAACAACACTAAGGATGGCCATGTGACTCCCAGAGCATAGATATGCATTAATAGCTCATACATTGTAAGTTTGCTAGAGCAGGGCTCAACTGTTGCTTGTGCACAGTAGTGTAGTGCATAGCACTCATGCCTTACAGTGCTGAGTCGCACCCCAGCCAGGGCACTATCTGCACAGAGTTTGTATGTTCTCCCCTTGTGTATGTGGGTTTCTGGGCACTCTAATTTCCTCCCACATCCCATAAACCTACAGATAAGTTACGGTAATTGGCTTGCTTCTTAAAATTGGCTCTAGACTATCTCTAGACTATGTTGGGCACATGACCATGGTAGGGATTAGTCTGTGAGGCCCTTTGAGGGATAGTTAGTGACAAGACTCTTTACTTTGTACAGCGCCACGGAATATGTTGGCGCTTTATAAATCAATAATAATAATAATAATACACTGTAAAGTACTGTGGATGATGTCAGCGCTATATGAATATTAAATAAGAACTGCTATATATTTATACAATCGTCTCTAGTAATTATACTATTGTACTTTTAAATCTACTTTATACATCCACATTTTGTAGCTGCTTTATGCTATGCGACGGAAAATAATTAATGATAATACAAGAGATCTCTTTGGTGAGCATAAAATGATGATCCACTTTGGTAATTGATTTGGCACAGATTTAAAATTATTATGATTATTTTCTGTTATTTTCCCAGAAAAAAAATAGATGACTTTAGAAGGACTTTTATGTAATCAGAAATGTGTTTGGTCAGAGGCACATTTTAAACTGGGTCTGGCAGATACAGCATAGTTTAATGACCCCATTCAAATCACAGTCTTTTACCTTATTTTGTACTTGTGTCAATCATCATAGGCACAACTAGTAGCTTCAAGAGACTGATTTAGTGTGTAGAGCTATTTTGAATTACAGTTGTACAATAAAAGGTTCTATTTGCAGAATGCATGTAGACTGTAGAGTTTTCTCTTTACACTGATGCAGTATTGCCTGATCAGGGGAAGCTTGTAAATCATCTCAAACATACCAGTCCTTCTGACAGATTCCAGAAATTCCAGGTCTGTAGACTTGCCTGACACTTGGTACGGCATATGGGCATTGACATTTTTTCCACACAAAATAATCCCTGAACCTTCAAAATGTTCTAAGACTTCTAAGTTATTCACCGTCCAGACAGACATGGCACACTCTTTGTGGTAATGCCCCCATTTTAAAGTCTTGGGACGAGTGCTTCCACTAAATATCCTTGACTCTGGAATTTTCTCTCCACAGAGCTCAAAGCCCTATTCTGCAAAGATGCCCGGGTCTCAATAAATACCAGAATAAGATTCTTACTTTATTCTGCACTTCTAACCGATGTCTTATAGCAGAGCACAAGAAAGACCCCTTATAGCCTTTATCCTGCTTGAGTAACAAAATTTGGTGGATCGAATACATGAAACAAATTTCCCACACCATGGATTTAACCATGCACGTATTTCAACAAATTTTGGCCCCCTGGATAGCCCATTTCCCGTTAGGACAGCAAACCTCTGTTTAGGCATCCCATGGGTTTATATGTGATTATCAGAACCTTGCATTGATGTATAGCGTACCCATATGGGATGACGAGTATTCTGTACTTAGGCACAAAGTTCTATCATGTTTTGTGTAGTTGGAGCTTTATAGAAGGTTCCCGTCATGTAGCCAGTGAGCTATTGCTTCCAAACTATTACTAGTTGCACAAGATTGTTAAATAAGCATTATTCATTTATGCTTGTATACTGAGTTTCTTTATTTTTTTACTATCCACTCAGCTATATTTTGTGTTACTGACCTTGCTGAATCTTTTGTTGTGTTGAAGCCCATATTAGCTTGTATTATAAAATTAAAACATTTCTATAACAATATTGTAATACAAATAAAATAAAATATTTTGTTTAAAATGTGTTATTGACTGTAATGTTATTTGTGTTGTTAATCTGGTGGTCACCATGCAGTATTACAGTCAGGACTGGAAGATGCACAGGGAAGAGAAGTGATGCTGCACATGAATAGCTGATTGCACATGGAGAAGGAAGGTTACAAGTGGTGGGATATATGTGTATGAGGGAGTCTTCTGCTCACACTATGAATAAGGGGCTGTGAATAAAAGGGGGGAAGGTGTCTACAATCCATAAGGAGTTGCATGGAGAAGAATGGCTACTGCATGTGTAAGAGGGGAGCTAATGCGTTTGGGGTGCTGCTCATGGAAATGAGTGGGAGTATTGTACAAGACAGTTGCCTATGTGTTTGTTCCTTATGGAACCCAAGTGGCCATATGTTATACTGCAACACGTGGCCACCTGCATTGCTCCATATGGCTAGTCCCATTCATTTGATTAAATGAGGCAGCAAAGATAAATGCATCATGTTGCACTGCAATGCACTAGCATTGTAAGAAAACAGACTTGCTTTCTATGCAGTGTCTGATTTGTTGGCATATTATTATTATTATGTTTTATAAAGTGCTGTACGGACTACATAGTCAAGTCACTAACTGCTCCACAGATGTGCTCACAGTCTAATCCTTGCCATAGTCATAGTCTGAATTAACTTATCAGTATGTATTTGGAAGGAAACCAGAGCACCTGGAGCAAACCCATACAAACACAGGGAGAACTAACAGATAGTGTCCTGGCTGCACTGCTACATAATACATAAGTGGTAGTATCTGACAAATCACACACTATACGCATTGCTGAAATCCACCCAGCAACGTGTAAATGTGTCTTGATGCTTAACCACTTAAGGACCTAGGGCTTTCTACCCCTTAAGGACCGGCCACTTTTTTTCCATTCAGACCACTGCAGCTTTCACGGTTTATTGCTCGCTCATACAACCTACCACCTAAATGAATTTTGGCTCCTTTTCTTGTCACTAATACAGATTTCTTTTGGTGCTATTTTATTGCTCCTGCGATTTTTACTTTTTATTATATTCAGCAAAAAAGACATGAATTTTGGCAAAAAAATGATTTTTTTTACTTTCTGTGCTGACAGTTTTCAAATAAAGTAAAATTTCTGTATACATGCAGCGCGAAAAATGTGGACAAACATGTTTTTGATGAAAAAAAACCCATTCAGTGTATATTTATTGGTTTGGGTAAAAGTTATAGCGTTTACAAACTATGGTGCAAAAAGTGAATTTTCCCATTTTCAAGCATCTATGACTTTTCTGACCCCCTGTCATGTTTCATGAGGGGCTAGAATTCCAGGATAGTATAAATACCCCCCAAATGACCCCATTTTGGAAAGAAGACATCCCAAAGTATTCACTGAGAGGCATAGTGAGTTCATAGAAGATATTAATTTTTGTCACAAGTAAGCGGAAAATGACACTTTGTGACAAAAAAAAAAAAAAAGTTTCCATTTCTTCTAACTTGCGACAAAAAAAAAATGAAATCTGCCACGGACTCACCATGCCCCTCTCTGAATACCTTGAAGGGTCTACTTTCCAAAATGGGGTCATTTCTGGGGTGTGTTTACTGTCCTGACATTTTGGGGGGTGCTAAATTGTAAGCACCCCTGTAAAGCCTAAAGGTGCTCATTGGACTTTGGACCCCTTAGCGCAGTTAGGCTGCAAAAAAGTGCCACACATGTGGTATTGCCGTACTCAGGAGAAGTAGTATAATGTGTTTTGGGGTGTATTTTTACACATACCCATGCTGGGTGGGAGAAATATCTCTGTAAATGACAATTTTTTTAATGTTTTTTACACACAATTGTCCATTTACAGAGTTATTTCTCCCACCCAGCATGGGTATGTGTAAAAATACACCCCAAAACACATTATACTACTTCTCCCGAGTACGGCGGTACCACATGTGTGGCACTTTTTTACACCCCAAGTACGCTAAGGGGCCCAAAGTCCAATGAGCACCTTTAGGATTTCACAGGTCATTTTGCGGAATTTGATTTCTAGACTACTCCTCACGGTTTAGGGCCCCTAAAATGCCAGGGCAGTATAGGAACCCCACAAATGACCCCATTTTAGAAAGAAGACACCCCAAGGTATTCCATTAGTAGCATAGCGAGTTCATAGAAGATTTTATTTTTTGTCAAAAGTTAGCGGAAAATTGATTTTTATTGTTTTTTTCACAAAGTGTCATTTTCCACTAACTTGTGCCAAAAAATAAAATCTTCTATGAACTCACCATACTCCTAACGGAATACCTTGGGGTGTCTTCTTTCTAAAATGGGGTCATTTGTGGGGTTCCTATACTGCCCTGGCATTTTAGGGGCCCTAAACCGTGAGGAGTAGTCTGGAAATCAAATTCCGCAAAATGACCTGTGAAAGCCTAAAGGTGCTCATTGGACTTTGGGCCCTTTAGCGCAGTTAGGGTGCAAAAAAGTGCCACACATGTGGTATCGCCGTACTCGGGAGAAGTAGTACAATGTTTTTTGGGGTGTATTTTTACACATACCCATGCTGGGTGGGAGAAATACCTCTGTAAATGACAATCTTTTGATTTTTTTACACACAATTGTCCATTTACAGAGATATTTCTCCCACCCAGCATGGGTATGTGTAAAAATTCACCCCAAAACACATTGTACTACTTCTCCCGAGTATGGTGATACCACATGTGTGGCACTTTTTTGCACCCTAACTGCGCTAAAGGGCCCAAAGTCCAATGAGCACCTTTAGGCTTTCACAGGTCATTTTGCGGAATTTGATTTCCAGACTACTCCTCACGGTTTAGGGCCCCTAAAATGCCAGGGCAGTATAGGAACCCCACAAATGACCCCATTTTAGAAAGAAGACACCCCAAGGTATTCCGTTAGGAGTATGGTGAGTTCATAGAAGATTTTATTTTTTTGTCAAAAGTTAGTGGAAAATGACACTTTGTGAAAAAAACAATAAAAATCAATTTTCCGCTAACTTTTGACAAAAAATAAAATCTTCTATGAACTCACCATACTCCTAACGAAATACCTTGGGGTGTCTTCTTTCTAAAATGGGGTCATTTGTGGGGTTCCTATACTGCCCTGGCATTTTAGGGGCCCTAAACCGTGAGGAGTAGTCAGGAAATCAAATTCCGCAAAATGACCTGTGAAAGCCTAAAGGTGCTCATTGGACTTTGGGCCCTTTAGCGCAGTTAGGGTGCAAAAAAGTGCCACACATGTGGTATCGCCGTACTCGGGAGAAGTAGTACAATGTTTTTTGGGGTGTATTTTTACACATACCCATGCTGGGTGGGAGAAATACCTCTGTAAATGACAATCTTTTGATTTTTTTACACACAATTGTCCATTTACAGAGATATTTCTCCCACCCAGCATGGGTATGTGTAAAAATTCACCCCAAAACACATTGTACTACTTCTCCCGAGTACGGTGATACCACATGTGTGGCACTTTTTTGCACCCTAACTGCACTAAAGGGCCCAAAGTCCAATGAGCACCTTTAGGCTTTCACAGGTCATTTTGCGGAATTTGATTTCCAGACTACTCCTCACGGTTTAGGGCCCCTAAAATGCCAGGGCAGTATAGGAACCCCACAAATGACCCCATTTTAGAAAGAAGACACCCCAAGGTATTCCGTTAGGAGTATGGTGAGTTCATAGAAGATTTTATTTTTTGTCAAAAGTTAGTGGAAAATGACACTTTGTGAAAAAAACAATAAAAATCAATTTTCCGCTAACTTTTGACAAAAAATAAAATCTTCTATGAACTCACCATACTCCCAACGGAATACCTTGGGGTGTCTTCTTTCTAAAATGGGGTCATTTGTGGGGTTCCTATACTGCCCTGGCATTTTAGGGGCCCTAAGCCGTGAGGAGGAGTCTGGAAATCAAATTCCGCAAAATGACCTGTGAAATCCTAAAGGTGCTCATTGGACTTTGGGCCCTTTAGCGCAGTTAGGGTGCAAAAAAGTGCCACACATGTGGTATCGCCGTACTCGGGAGAAGTAGTACAATGTGTTTTGGGGTGAATTTTTACACATACCCATGCTGGGTGGGAGAAATAACTCTGTAAATGGACAATTGTGTGTAAAAAAATCAAAAGATTGTCATTTACAGAGGTATTTCTCCCACCCAGCATGGGTATGTGTAAAAATACACCCCAAAACACATTGTACTACTTCTCCCGAGTATGGCGATACCACATGTGTGGCACTTTTTTGCACCCTAACTGCTCTAAGGGGCCCAGAGTCCAATGAGTACTTTTAGGCTTTACAGGGGTGCTCACAATTTAGCACCCCGCCCACTTGCCAGGACAGTTAACAAACCCCACAAATGACCCCATTTTGGAAAGAATACACAACAAGGTATTCCATGAGGGTTATGGTGAGGTCATTGAAAATTTTATTTTTTGTCACAAGTAAACGGAAAATGACACTTTGTTAAAAAAAAAAAATTAAAAAAAAATTCTGCTAACTTGTGACAAAAACTAAAATCTTTTATGAACTCACCGTGCACCTCACATAATACTTTAGGGTGTCCTCTTTCCAAAATGGGGTCATTTGTGGAGTCTGTCCTGGCATTTTAGGGTCTCTGCAATCATTACATGTATGGCCAGTATTAGGAGTTTCTGCTATACTCCTTATATTGGGTATACAAGTAATGCACTCTGGGCTGAAAGGAAAAATAAACGGCAAACATACCTTGCTCCACATCAATGGCAGATCTTCCTCCACATCAATGGCAGTGATAACCTCAGGAGAGAGACACCCCGTGCCACCCTGCACTCAGGGTGAGCCACCAACCTATGTGACTGGGCCTCAGAACTTTAGTATACAGCATTATGCCTGTAGGATACAGCAATATGCCTGCCAATAGAGATGACTCTGTGTGGCATTAAAGCATCATCATAGGCCCAAATCACATATAAACCGGGGGTGTCCACACTCAAGGGAAATTCAAACATGCCGTCTTATATCGCCAACCCAGGACAGATCAGCAATATCAAGCATGGAAACCGATCCTTCTTCCCACTTTTATGCTTACCCGTTTGGTCTTCAAGCTTACCTCTCCTCTCCCTGCGACAATGTGCAAAAGACCACTAAGTGTGTGCCTACTCCTGTGTCTGGAGTTCCCTAGGTTCTAATAGTGTACCTGCTCGTGGTACCTCTCAAAACACGGCCCTACGCATAGGCCAGGCTGGTCAGGACAGCGGGGACAATAAAAACTGGTGTCATTCCTTCTTCCAGTCCTGCTGCAAACACGACAACGTTTTCTTCGGATGCGTTGACCTGGGGCACACGGAATCTGATAGGCGTAATGCCTACCATGCAGTCGGCTAGTTGCATCTGGGGGGGGGGGGGGGGCCTGGCACCTCCTGGATACAGGATGTCCAGAATGATCTGTTCCTGAAATTGGAGGAAAGATCCAGTTCTCCCAGCCTTACTGTAGAGAACAAAGCTGTTGTAAACTGCCAATTGAATCAGATAAAAAGACACTTTCTTATACCAGCGTCTTGTTTTCCGGGTCATTAAATAGGGCGCTAACCTCTGGTCATTGAAGTCCACCCCTCCCATGTTGACATTATATTCGTGGACGACAAGGGGCTTTTCAATGACCTTAGTTGCCCGTTGAATTTGGACTGTCGTGTCTGTGTGAATGGTGGACAGAAAGTAAACGTCCCTCTTGTCCCTCCATTTCACCGCGAGCAGGTCTTCAGTACGCAAGGCGGCCCTCTGCCCCCGTTCAAGTCTGGTGGTAATGAGCCGTTGGGGGAAGCCCTGGCGACTAGGCCGCGCAGTGCCACAGCATCGGATTCCTTCTAACTTTAAGTGCTGAAAGAGGGCCACACTTGTGTAATAATTGTCCACAAAAAGATGGTACCCCTTCTGGAACAAGGGTGACACCAAGTCCCACACAACCTTTCCACTGCTCCCCAGGTAGTCAGGGCATCCGACCGGCTCCAATTTTGAGTCTTTTCCCTCATAGACCCTAAAACGACATGTATAGCCTGTGGCCCTTTCACAGAGCTTATACAGTTTCACCCCATACCGGGCGCGCTTGCTTGGGATGTACTGTTTGATGCCAAGGCACCCGGTAAAGCGTAAGAGGGACTCGTCTACGCAGATGTTCTGTTCAGGGATATAAGCATCTGCAAATGTTGAGGACAGGTGGTCTATGAGGGGCCGAATTTTGTGGAGCCGGTCATAAGCAGGGTCTCCCCTTTCATGACAGGTTTCGTCGTCGTTGAAGTGCAGGAAGCGCAGGATGGACTCAAATCGTGTCCTGGACATGGCAGCAGGGTACAAGGGAACATGATGTACTGGGTTCGTAGACCAATACGACCGCAATACATTCTGTTTCATTAGTCCCAAGTGAAGGATAAGGGCCAAAAAGATTTTAATGTCGGAAACTTGGACTGGTTTCCACCCGAAAGGCTGGGCATACATGCTCTCCGGGTGCTCGGTGATGAATTGTGTGGCTTTACGGTTGGTCTCAACCACAATTAAGTCCAAGAGAACCTGGGTGATGAACAGCTGCAAAAATTCTAGGGCCGTTCCTAGATGAGCTGTCGCCACCTGGACTCCAGACTGGGCGGTGAAAGGGGGCACTACGGGTGCGGCGGAATCAGGGGATTGCCAATCTGGTTGTGCCAGCACCTCTGGGAGTCTATGGGTACTACGGGCCCGTCTTCTTCTTGGTGGCTGCGACGGGGGTACTACTGCACTTGCCACCGTACCAGTTTCAACTTCCATGCTGACGCTCACCACTTCGCCAGGGTCTACGGAAGCACTGGCACTAAGTCCACGAGATGCTGCGCTGCTGGTGCCTGCCTCACCAAGAAAACTATCAACAGCGCTAGCACCACCCTGTTGCCCTTGAGGCGGATCCTGCGCCACCTGCGGTCTAACGACTTGGGGTCTGGTACGCCTGGCTCTAGCCGGGACCATAGCCTCGTCATCACTATCGGTCAGGGAACCACTGCTTTCTACAGGTTCAAATTCGGACCCGGAAGATTCGACGGATGATTCTTCCCAAAAGAACTCATCCGACTGGTCCATGTACCTGTATACCTCGTCATCGGAAAGCCCCCTTCTTGCCATTTTGGATTGCTAAATTTATGGGGTTTTCCTCCGAGACTACCCAGAAAAAAAGAGCACCTACCTAGCAAAAAGGGAGTATTTGAGAGGTATTGGGGTTGGTGGGAAGTGGGGTCTCAGAGGCAATCAAACAATCACGGGACAATCAAATACAATTACAGCACAATCGACTCCAATCACAGCACAATCAAATCTGATGCACTCGGAAGGTGATGGGGGGAGGGTGGGATTGGGTGTGGCGGGAAGTGGGGTCTCAGGCAATCAAACAATCACGGGGCAATCGAAGCCGATCACGGGACAATCAAATACAATTACAGCACAATCGACTCCAATCACAGCACAATCAAATCTGATGCACTCTGAAGGTGATGGGGGGAGGGTGGGATTGGGTGTGGCAGGAAGTGGGGTCTCAGGCAATCAAACAATCACGGGGCAATCGAAGCCGATCACGGGACAATAAAATACAATTACAGCACAATCGATTCCAATCACAGCACAATCAAATCTGATGCACTCGGAAGGTGATGGGGGGAGGGTGGGATTGGGTGTGGCGGGAAGTGGGGTCTCAGGCAATCAAACAATCACGGGGCAATCGAAGCCGATCACGTGACAATCAAATACAATTACAGCACAATCGAATCCAATCAAATCTGATGCACTCGGAAGGTGATGGGGGGAGGGTGGGATTGGGTGTGGCGGGAAGTGGGGTCTCAGGCAATCAAACAATCACGGGGCAATCGAAGCAGATCACGGGACAATCAAATACAATTACAGCACAATCGACTCCAATCACAGCACAATCAAATCTGATGCACTCGGAAGGTGATGGGGGGAGGGTGGGATTGGGTGTGGCAGGAAGTGGGGTCTCAGGCAATCAAACAATCACGGGGCAATCGAAGCCGATCACGGGACAATAAAATACAATTACAGCACAATCGATTCCAATCACAGCACAATCAAATCTGATGCACTCGGAAGGTGATGGGGGGAGGGTGGGATTGGGTGTGGCGGGAAGTGGGGTCTCAGACAATCAAACAATCACGGGGCAATCGAAGCCGATCACGTGACAATCAAATACAATTACAGCACAATCGAATCCAATCACAGCCCAATCAAATCTGATGCACTCGGAAGGTGATGGGGGGAGGGTGGGATTGGGTGTGGCGGGAAGTGGGGTCTCAGGCAATCAAACAATCACGGGGCAATCGAAGCAGATCACGGGACAATCAAATACAATTACAGCACAATCGACTCCAATCACAGCACAAGCAAATCTGATGCACTCGGAAGGTGGTGGTTGGAGGTGGTGGTGGGGGGGGGGGGGGGGGGGGGGGGGGTGTGGTGGATGGGGGGGGGTGGGGTTGGGTGTGGTGGATGGGGGGGGAGGGTGGGGTTGGGTGTGGCGGGAAGTGGGGTCTCAGGCAATCAAACAATCACGGGACAATCGAAGCAGATCACGGGACAATCAAATACAATCGCAGCACAATCAAATACAAGCGCAGCACAATCGAATACAAGCGCAGCACAGTCAAATACAATGCACTTGGACGGTGATTGGGGGGGGGGGTCTGAGGGCGATTTGAGGGGGTGGGGGGTTGATCAGGAGCCTGCACGGGGCAGACTGAGTCCTGATCTGATGAGAGGCAGACACAGGGGGTTACTGATCAAAGATCAGTTAGTGATTGCTGGGGAGGACAGATGTAAACAAAGAGCAGGGGATGTAATCAGAAGGGGGGTATGAGGGCAATCGAGGGCCTGGGCAGGTGATCAGTTACCCCCGCGGGGCAGTTAGGGTCTGCTCTGATGGGTGGGGGTGCTGAGGGGTGATGGACAGGTGATAGACAGGTGATCAGAGGGGGATCAGAGGGGGATCAGGGGGTAAGGTAGCTGTATACAGATGTATACAGTATACAGGGGGGTAGTCTGGGATGGGGTCTGGGGGTGATCTAAAGGTAGGGGGGGGATCAGGGGTGACTAGGAGGCAGTTAGGGACCTAAACTAAGGGGCAGCGTCGCTAGTTAGTGGCAGGTGGGGGGGGGTGGGGGTTTTGTAGGGGTGCAAGGGTGCTAGGCAGGGGTCTGCTGGGGTGATCAGGGGGGGTATGAGGCCTGGGGTGGGAGATCAGGGGGGCTGTGGGTAAAAAATGCAGTGATCTGTATAACTTACAAGTGGTTCCTCCTCGCTGGTGGTCTCTGCAACAATGAGACCACGAGGCGAGGAGGAAGCACGTATAAGGCACTTTGTTTACCTAACAAAGTGCCTTATACATCCTGATTGGCTGCTTTTCCGGATTCCTCCGCTCGCCGGCTCTGCTAAGTGGCCGGCGAGCAGAGGCAAAATGCCAGGCTTCCGACTCCCGGCGGAGGATCGCGTCACTGATGACGCGATCGCTCCGCCCATGCCCCTACAAGGACCGCCGCCATTTGTCTATACGGCGGTCCTTGCGGGGTGCACTTCCCGGCCGCCATTTGTATATACGGCGGTCGGGAAGTGGTTAACGTCTAGATTGGTTGACAATAGTATGATATCTGTATGTACCTTCGGTAACACAAACTAATCTGCCTCAATTCCAATAAGCTAATTTTTCCTATGTCTTCCTGCGGGAGTGCACACATACTCCCCTGGACATACTGCAGCTGCACTGACCCCGCCGATCACGGTTTTGGACCAGGACCTTTTTTAGATGAAGAGAGACAGATACCGGGCTACGGGGCGTACGAGAGGAATCGGCGCGGGAGACTTGGGCGCAGGATACAGCCGGTATATGGCTGGTCCTGCTGCTGCACAAGTCCCGGCCGTATTAAATACTATTCCCCCTTCAGGCCGCCATGGATGGTAGGGAATGAAATAATTCGGCTTCCAGCAATTGCTGGAGGCCAAATTATAGTGTTTTCTAAGTAACTTCAGCTCCGTCTTTTGACAGCGCTGAAGTTACTCACTGCTGCGCCCAAGTCTCCTGCGCTGGAATGGCAGTGTTCAGCTTTGGGAGGTGCGGTAAGCCTATGTGCACCTCCCCACACACACACATGGGCCCATATGCAATTCCCTTTTTCTCCTGAGTTTTCTCCTAGGTGATATTTTCACAATTTGTCATAAAATGCTTTTTAAGCCACCAGCAAGCAAGAAAATACTCTAAATACATTTATTAGTACTTTTTCACCAACTTTTGGGTCGTTTTCCAGTCAGAAAATGCTGTAACGTAGGTTTAAAGAGAAGATGAAAATTATCTCTTAGGAGATAAGTCAGGTGAAAAAGTGAATTGCATATGGGCCATGCCGTCAATTACAGAATTAATTAAGGGGTAAAGTATCCTTTACAATGAAGTGAGAAGAAAATGGAGGCTGCCATATTTATTACCTGTTACCAGTTGCCTGGCTGTAATACCGATCCTCTGCCTCTACTTTTAGCCACAGCCCCTGAACAAGTATGCAGCAGATCAGGTGTTTCTGACAATATTGTCAGATCTGACAAGATTAGCTGCATGCTTGTTTCTGGTGTGATTTAGACACTACTGCAGCCAAATAGATCAGCAGAGCTGGACGGCAATGGGCATTGTTTAAAAGGAAATAAGTATGGTAGCCTCCATATCCCTCTTGCTTAATTTGACCTTTAAGATACTCCCACCAATGAGCTGCATGTCTACTAGCCATTCATTGGGGTTTTATCAGGCTACCAGCATTTTATATTTCCACATTTAAAAGGATGTTAACATTTGTCTTTAGACAAGAGCAATTTATGCTGTATGAGGTTTTACCAGACTACAAGCATTTTACATGTCCATATTCAAAAGCGTGTTAACCTGTCTAGAAAGGAGCAATTTATGTTGTCTGTACCATGCCAGATTGATTAATATCTGGTGTTAAAGTTCATAATCTCATTTACAATGACATCGCCATGCGTAGCACTTTATTAACCAAGTTATCTCGGGCTGCTTCGTATTAACATTTATCTGGCTAGCAAACAGATGTGTATTAACCACATTGTGACCACGCTATTGGTAACCAATGTTGTGTTTGTGACCTAGTCTCTGCCACAATGTAGATTTAGATGAAGGCAGAAATACAATGTATATTTTCATAGCAGCTGTCCCACTGTCCAGGGTGAGTGACGAGGGTGCAGGGACCACAATCACAACATAGATTTCCAATAGCGCGCTTATGAAGTGATTAAAGTGCTCTTATGGCCTTGTGAAATAGAATAATAAAAAATCAATAGTTTGCTTGCATCGGCTGGGGTACAGAAAATGTAAGAACACATAATAAGTAGATATGAACTGTAAGATCCTAATGCAAATCCTGAACCATTGGGCTTACACCTTGCACTGTAAAGCCCACAAATAAGATGCCTGGATTAATATTCTGCAGCCTCACAGTGGCATGCTTTCAGGTTATTTTCTCACACTACCTCTGTGTTAACATGCTGGTAATAGCTCTCAATCCTCTGAGCTAACAATAGTCTTCTCTTCTCAAATAAACCGGTACTGTGTGGCAACAGAACAGCTTTCTCCTCTCACAGCCAGGTCATTCTATCACACAGCCAGCAGAACTCTAAAACTTAGTTACACAAGCACCACCAAGTGCATTCCTTATAGTCCTGCTTCTAAACCCTGCACAAATTCCAGCAGTGATATGTAGAAGTATAAACAGCTTACCTTCCAAAGTGGCCCACATGGTCGAAAAGACCCTCCATGCCCTGGCAGCAGCAGCAGCTGTGATGTGGCGTACAGCTTGTGTGTTAACTCCGTTTATTCAGCTTGGCATAGTTCTTGAGCCAAGTTTTATGACTAGGTGGATTGGGGTGCACTCAGTTCAAGCTGGGGGCATAGCTGCACTGTAAAAAGTCTTTGCCCCTTATCTCTATGCCAGTTGTGTAAATTGTAACTGGACTTGATGACGTAAGTCAGAGTTAGTATAGTACAGCCCTGCAGTGTGTGGTTATGGGTGGGCTCATATGAGGAGTTAGCAGATGGACATGTGTGTTTGTTATGAGAGGGCAGTGGAGACAGCAACTCCTCCGCCCCTTCATTACCTCACTAAACTGCAGTCCAGACTCACAGAAAAAAACGAATGAAGACTCAACACACTAAAAGGACTGTAACCAAAAAGAAGTCCTGTTTATTAATAAAATAAATAGCAACTGCAAATGCAGACAAAAATAAATGAGCTATGGACCATGGCAGGAAAAGACAGGTTGCTAAAATTATGACACCCATTTTAGCACAGTATATTCAATTTAAAAATACTTGTCATGATAAACTGAAAAGGTAATGGGTCAGCAGCTATGCCTACTATACTCCTATTAGTCCTAACACAAACTGGGACACAGGGCCCTCAACATGAATCAGTTGATTTGTGCGCACAGCAGGTTCGTTAAATTTACAACTAAGGTGGGGCAGGCTGAGTATTATATAGTCATACTCTGTGTACCAGCGCAGTAGGTAGGGGGGGTGTAGTCTGCGCTGGGTTTTGGCTACTATATAGCCAAACTCTGGATATTGGCGCCGAAGTTCAGTATTTTCATGCAAAACCCTGGATATCGGCAATCAATTAATGGCTGCAAACCTTTGGCTATTGTATAGGCGAATACTAGATCGGCTGCAGTGCAGCTATAGCTGATTTTTGTCATCGGCTGCCCTGCTATGCAGATTAGTGTAAGGTGTAGATGAGGGAGGTTTGGTTTCATAATGTTATGTGTGGGTAAGGCTTGGGTAGGGCCATTTGACACAGTGTGAAGTTATAATATACCAATATTGATACTACCGACAACAACAGGCCTCTAACTTAAGAGCTGCTATTATTACTTTTAAGCCCTCAATGTATCCTACTTTTTGGTAAGGTAATTGAACCCAAATGCATCATTTAATAAAACAGTCGTGCATCCATACAGACCATGTTGTACATCATCCAAATCTCTACACTATAGATACACACCTATACAATGCTTAGCAAATTACTTATTTAATTTGAGAATCTGCTGTGAATTTGTCCTCCTGGAGAAGCAAATAAATTCTGAGAAATATCAATATGTGTAAACGTAAATGACCAGTATTTTATGGTCTATGTGAATTTTACTCTGCCAGAAAAATAATATTAACGGGAATAAATAAATGGTCCACTTCTTACCTAGTTTGCCTTCCCTGAATTCTTGTTGTTAGTGAAGGATAATAGGGTATTATGCCATTTCTTGCACAACCTCATACTTGATGCAACCATTCCAGGCACTCTCCCTTTGAAAAGTCAGTCACATGATGCAGAATCCATTCAGAAAACCAGCAGCTGACAGAAGATAGGATCTCTCTCAGCTGGTAGCAAACCTGACCACCAGACCCCACCCCCTCTCTTACTTAGAGATTAGCTCTTTGTGTCCAGCATGGCAGCTCAGCAGACTCATCAGTATCCTAGCTTAGTTCCTTTCTGCTCAGTGTGTGATAAATAATTTAACTCTTTCTACACCCTTCTCAATGTGTTTATAAAAGCCATGTGTACGTTCATCAACTTGTCTGCAATATGAAAACATACCTCGCCGTCCTTTTACTTAACCTTGATAAAAACACACTGTAGTGGGCATGAGCATGATAAATGATTTGTTACATACTAACCAGGGATTTACTAGAGAGGAACTAATTATAAGACCCTGCAGAGCTGTACTGGCAATTGTTACAAACCCCACAGGACATGCACAGGTGATCACTGTTTGCAGTAGGATATACTGAGGCAGGGCACAGAAATAAGCGAATGGTGTTTATTAAGCACAGCCACACAGTGAATATACAAACAAGTGAATAGTGAAACCAAAACCTGAACTAGTCTAACTAAGAAGTAACATACAAATACACTCACCTAAAGGATTATTAGGAACACCATACTAATATAGTGTTTGACCCACTTTTGTTTTAAGAACTGCATTAATTCTACGTAGCATTGATTCCACAAGGTACTGAAAGCATTCTTTAGAAATGTTGGCCCATACTGATAGGAAAGCATCTTGCAGTTGATGGAGATTGGTGGGATGCACATCCAGGGCATGAAACTCCCGTTCCATCACATCCCAAAGATGCTGTATTGGGTTGAGATCTGGTGAAAGTAGGGGCCATTTTAGTACAGTGAACTCATTGTCATGTTTAAGAAACCAATTTGAAATGATTCGAGCTTTGTGACATGGTGTATTATCCTGCTGGAAGTAGCCATCAGAGGATGGGTCCATGGTGGTCATGAAGGGATGGACATGGTCAGAAACAATGCTCAGGTAGCCCATGGCATTTAAACAATGCCCAATTGGCACTAAGGGGCCTAAAGTGTGCCAAGAAAACATCCCCCACACCATTACACCACCACTACCAGCCTGCACAGTGGTAACAAGGCATGATGGATCCGTGTTCTCATTCTGTTTATGCCAAATTCTGACTCAATCAAGACTCCTCAAACCAGGCAACATTTTTCCAGTCTTCAACTGTCCAATTTTGGTGAGCTTGTGTAAATTGTAGCCTCTTTTTCCTATTTGCAGTGGAGATGAGTGGTACCCGGTGGGGTCTTCTGCTGTTGTAGCCCATCTGCCTCAAGGTTGTGCATGTTGTGGCTTCACAAATGGTTTGCTGCATACCTCGGTTGAAACGAGTAGTTATTTTAGTCAATGTTGCTCTTCTATCAGCTTGAATCAGTCAGCCCATTCTCCTCTGACCTCTAGCATCAACAAGGCATTTGCGCCAACAGGACTGCCGCATACTGGATGTTTTTCCCCTTTCACACCATTCTTTGTAAACCCTAGAAATGGTTGTGCATGAAAATCCCGTAACTGAGAAGATTGTGAAATACTCAGACCGGCCCATCTGGCACCAACAACCATGCCACGCTCAGAACTGCTTAAATCACCTTTCTTTCCCATTCTGACATTCAATTTGAGGATCAGGAGATTGTCTTGACCAGGACCACCCCCTAAATGCATTGAAGCAACTGCCATGTGATTGGTTGATTAGATAATTGCATTAATGAGAAATTGAACAGGTGTTCCTAATAATCCTTTAGGTTAGTGTATATTGTATGAACTCTTGAATACAGAACACCCAAACACACGGAAATATATATATATAATTTAGTGCTGCCCATAATTTTTCATACCCCTGGCATATTTTGTTCAACCAGCAAATAATTTTTGACGGGAAATTACATAGGTGTCTCCCAAAAGATAATAAAATGATGTACAAGAGGCATTATTGTAGGTAAAAAAAACATTTCTCAGGTTTTATATACATTTAAGCAAAAAGTGTCTAGTCTAAAATTATTCATACCCTTCTCAAACTGTCACAGTCTGTGGGAAAATCCAAAGTTCTATACCATTCCAAATAGTCCAAGCTGTTGTAAAGCATACTTATTACCCTGATTAATTAATTGAAAAACAGCAGCTCTCTGCAGTTGGTTTGTGGACAGTCATGGCTAAGACAAAGGAGTCCAGTGAGAACCTGCGGCTGCGCATTGTGGCTGATCACAAGTCAAGAAAGGGCGACAAGGCCATTTCTAAATGTTTTCAAGTTACAGTGGCTACAGTGCAAAGTATTATTAAAAAAATAAAAGAGGTCCACACTGTGGAAAATCTCAGATGACGTGGTCGGAAGCCAAAAGTGACACCTGTGCTGGCCAGGAGGATAGTGAGAGAGGTGAAAAAGAATCCAAGGATCACCACCGAGGCCATCCTGGTGAATCTGGGCTCTGCTGGTGGCAATGTCTCAAGGCAGACAACGGACACTGCACACTGCTGGATTCCACGGATGCAGACCAAGGAGGACGTCACTTCTCCAGTTAAGGCACACAAAAGCTTGCTTGGCCTTTGCAAATGCTCATCTGGAGAAAGAAGGAGACTACTGGTCTTCTGTCTTATGGTCAGATGAAACAAAAATTGAATTGTTTGGTCACAATGATGTTTCCTTCCTTTGGCGTAAAAAAGGAGAAGCCTTCAACCCAAGAACACCATCCCCCCCTGTCAAATATGGTGTTGGAGCAATGCAAATCGGGAATGTAGACAGTTCCCTGTTGGTGCGATCTGGCAATCCTCCTTAGGCAGCTCTCAGTATCCACTAGAGAAAGTAAAAACATGCAAAAGAGAGAGCGCTCTGAGTGACAAATAAATAAGAGCATCCACCCTGCCAAGGACAGGTCTCACCTGTTCAGAAATGGCTGCTTGTAGGACACAGCCTCTGATAGCATTTGTCCCTTTAGGGGCCAGGGACCAGGCTCACGATCCAGCTCCAGGCGGGGAATCCGGAGGGCCACCAGGGAGTCATGTTCTCAGTTTGGACACTTCCAGGGAGGCTGTAGGCAGGCCAAACGTTAGATCCTGGCGCACGCTCACCTTGCGAGACCAAACGGGAGTGAGCGGTGTCTATGCAATGTCAGTAACGTACTGAGTAGTATTGTGCAGCTAGCAGATATAACCGCTGACTTGCCGCAAATAAAATGGAGAGTGGTGAGGTAGTAAGGTATAAAAAGGGGGGCTTATTTATTAGTAAAAACAATGCATTTCTCAGAGAAAACGTTCTCTGTTTCATCAGGCTAATATAAAACAAGATGGCGGCATCTCTTTTTATAGGAAATGCTAAACATTGGATCTTTGGGGTTGGCCAATCCACATTACATGGGCAGTACTATGCAAAATAGTGTGAGGTCATAAAGGTGGTGCTAATGATGTAACTTCCACTAGGTGGAGTATGTAAATATGGTGTTGGGAACCTAATGCTTTGGGGGTGTTTTTCAGCCAGTGGACCAGGGAACCTAATCACAGTAAATGGCACCATGAAAAAAGAGCAATACATGAGGATTCTTAATCACATCATCAGGCAGTCTGCAGAGAAACTTGGCCTTGGGCACCAGTGGACATTTCATCATGACTATGACCCAAAACACACAGCAAAAGTGGTGAAGAAATAGTTAGCAGACAACAACATTAACGTTTTGGAGTGGCCCAGCCAGAGTCGTGACTTGAATTCAATTGAGAATCTGTGGAGGGAGCTAGAGATCAGGGTGATGGCAAGAAGATCCTCCAACCTGAAAGATTTGGAGCTCATTGCTAAAGATGAATGGGCAAAAATGTCCATGGAGACATGCAAAAAGCTGGTCTGCAATTATAGGAAGGTGCCAGGTGTGACCCAGACCTTATGCTGTTGTGTGCTCCAATATTGTATTGCCTGAGGAAGCAGGAATAAAGCCTGTGAAATGCGTTGCGAACCCCCTGGAGTATACCAATAAACATTGTTGTTTTTTTATAAGACAGTCTTTTGAGTCTGCTTGCGGGAGGTAAGCCCACCACTGCCTCCTTAGCACTTTTAAACCTTTTAATAACTGATTTTATTATTTTGGCGCCTCTGGTCTGTTGTACGTTATAATTATAGGAATCGTTTGATTGCTGTAATAGCCAATAAAAGCTTCTCTATTGATTATTGAGAAGCGTATAATTTTGGACTGGACATTTTTCGCTTAAATGTAATTAAAAGCTGAGAAATGTTTTTTTCCCCCCACAATAATGCCTCTTGAACATCATCGTATTATCTTTTGGGAGACACCTATGTCATTTCAGGTCAAAACATTACTTACTAGTTGAATAAAAGCAACTTTAAGTCAAAATTTGCCAGGGGTATGAAAAATTATGGGTATGTGTGTGTATATATATATATATATATATATATATATATATATATCATAGTACAAGATCAGAAGGCAGAGACAAGGTCAAAGGCTAGCCAATAATCAAATAGATAACCAAGGAATAGGAGAAAAGAACAGGGCAGAACCAGGAACACAGGAGACCAGAGTTCAGAAGGCACAGGGGAGGCTATGTGATGTTCTGGCACCTGCTTCAAGGAGAGATATGGGTGTGTCAGTAAATTATATATGCAAATCTCAGGCAACAGGATGACCTCTGCAGGCAGGAGTTATAAGTCCCAGAAAAGTCTTGAAACCTGATGACATTTGCAGGTGACATTTTGACTTGCAAGTCCATGCAAATGTAGTGAGCAGTCCTCTGCTGGTAAACATAGAAAGGACATCAGTCCTGCACAAAGTGCCACCAGCAGTTAGAGCAAGTCCTGAGCGGGTTCCTAAAACAAAACTGGTCAAAAAGAGTTAATCTCTCAGCAGAGGTATATAGGTAGACAGGTTAAGGTTAGCAGTTCTATGTTCACCGTGAAAGACTAGTTTTGACGCCACTTCCAGGTCCTCCCTGACTACCTCATGTGGATAATAATGAAATAGGGAGAGGTGCCTGGAAAAAAATAGGCATGCAGCATCTGACTATGGCACAGCAAGACAATTTTAAAAACTCAGCAACCCAGCTTATTTAACAAAAAAAAAAAAATGTCATCTATTCAAATAACTTTTCTTCTCAGTTTTTTCCAAGGTTACATTTTCACAACTAGCAAGCAAGTAAATAATAAAATAAAGTAGTTTTCTTTTGTAACTACTTTTTGGGAATTTTTCAAATGCTATGTAATGTGGGTGTATTACTGTTATTTTTGCAAAATAAGGGCTTACATTATTGTTTGAGTACCCAAAATCACATGATGGAAAAAAAAACACCTTTATTTCCAAATACGATATTGTCACCATACACTGCACTAAGGACATCACCAAGACAAATGGGATAATAAAAAGTATGGGTTTTAATTGCAGTATGTTTTATTTTAAAACTATATTACCTGAAAACTGAGAAATAATGATTTTTGTTTTCTTCTTCACGTTAAAATGGATATAAAATTAAATAATTCTTAGCAAAAAGTACCACCCACAGAAAGCCTAATTTGTGGTTAAAAAAAACCAATGTATAGATTATTTCAGTGTGATAAGTATTTATAAAGTTACTGGCGAATTTGAATGGATACAGTGCTGAAATGTGAAGATTGCTTTGGTGTTTCATGCCAGGGTCACACTTAGCAGAATCGTGTGAGTTTTCCCCAATCACATGCATATTGGAAAAAGCATGTGATTCTACTAAGTGTGACCCTGGCCTAAGGGAAAAAAAACTTAGAGGTGAAGTGGTTAAATTCGGTGCCATACTTTTCACTGAAACAGACCTATGCAGTCAATTTCGAATTTAATGTTATTACAAAATCACCTTTCCATTTCAGGTTGTGTGTACACAGGGTTTCCTTTAGATAGCATAAACAATATTAGCTTGAGTCTGCGCAGTATCACAGTGACTCTGTGCCACTGTGCAGGCATGGGCCGTGATTGCGCCTGCGCATTGCGACCATGCTAGTACACGGATGAAAGCATGGACGCAAAAAAGAAGAGGGTCCTGGCGAGCAGTGGTGGGTTGGAGGAGGATCAGAGAAGCCTCCATATCATCCAGAGGCTTTCCTACTGAGGTACAGTGGCTTGCAAAAGTATTCGGCCCCCTTGAAGTTTTCCACAATTTGTCACATTACTGCCACAAACATGAATCAATTTTATTGGAATTCCACATGAAAGACCAATACAAAGTGGTGTACACGTGAGAAGTGGAACGAAAATCATACAGGATTCCAAACATTTTTTTAAAACAAACTGGGCCATTCTAACACATGGATATGTTTTGTTTTAAACCATTCCATTGTTGCCTTGGCTTTATGTTTAGGGTCGTTGTCCTGCTGGAAGGTGAACCCCCCCCCCCCCCCCAGTCTCAAGTCTTTTGCAGACTCCAAGTGGTTTTCTTCCAAGATTGCCCTGTATTTGGCTCCATCCATCTTCCCATCAACTCTGACCAGCTTCCCTGTCCCAATGAAGAGAAGCACCCCCAGAGCATGATGCTGCCACCACCATATTTGACAGTGGGGATGGTGTGCTCAGAGTGATGTGCAGTGTTCGTTTTTCGGCCACACATAGGATTTTGCATTTTGGCCAAAACTTTCATTTTGCTCTCATTTGATCAGAGCACCCTCTTCCACATGTTTTCTGTGTCCCCCACACTGCAAACGGGACTTCTTATGCATTTCTGTTAACAATGTGTAATGAATAGCGGAGACACCGCCGCACGGGCAAGCGGCAGGGCGGCTGTCTCTGCGTTCAAGCCGGCGGCGTTTTCCGCGCAGCAACATGTCACTGGCTCTTCTAGTGCACACAGATGGAGAGCTACGCACGCGCGCACGCCAGGCGACAGGACCTTTATGCCAGCAGAAGGGGAATCAGCTGATCAGGCCGATCAGCTGACTCCAGCTGGACTCCGGATTGGCTGAGTGGCTGGGGCAGTGCTGCGGAGCGCTGCAAGTATATATAGGACTTGCTTGTCAGTTGCAGGTTGTCTGCCGTTGCGAATACTAACGTGTGAGCACTCAGACCTCAGTCAGATCCTACAGTGTGTTAGAACCAGTTGGAACTGGGAATTCACACTTAGCCAGATTCCGCTCTTGAAGTTTACTGTGTTATACTTTAGACCAGTTCCAGGGTGTCAAGACCAAGGACCTCACACCCAAGTATAGGATTACTGTGGCATTACTGTGTTATACTTTAGACCAGTTCCAGGGTGTCGAGACTAAGGACCTCACACCCAAGTATAGGATTACTGTGTCATTGCTGTGTTATACTTTAGACCAGTTCCCGGGTGTTGAGACCAAGGCCCTCACATCCTAGTATAGGATACTGTGTTATTCTTTAGACTAGTTCCCGGGTGTCGAGACCAAGGACCTCACACCTCAGACTAGGATTGTGCATATTGATATCTGTTATGATCTCTGGCTCTGTTGACCTCTCTCTTGCTTTCTGATTCGGTACCTCTGCCCATCTGTCTACCAGTTGCCGACCTTGCCTGTACCCGGTTACCGAATCAGCCTTCTGTCTCTGTACCTTATCTTCTCGTGTGTTGCCGACCTGGCCTGTCTGACCCTTCTGGCTGTCACTCATCCCTTGAGTGATCAGTCTTACTGTACTACTCGTGACACTAACCCTCCAGGTGTCAATTAGCTGCAAGGGCTTCCTGCTCCTCAGGAAGTCCTTCTTGCAGTTCAGTCAGGGGGCTCTACCCTATAGGAGTCCACTGGCTGCAGTACAGTCATATTCCCAATCCATCAGGGAACCATTGGCTGCAGTACAGTCTGATTCCCAATCTATCAGGGAATCCTTGGCTGCAGTACAGTCTGTCTCTCCTCCGCTTGAGGAGGTCTGCTTTAGCACAGCCAGTGGCCACCTGCACCTCAGGGGTCCACTGGCTGCAGTAGAGTCTGTATCTCCCGCTCCTCGGGAGATAACCTTTATTACTGTTGCACCAAACACTTTACCACATTAGGTGTCCTGTGTCTAGCTATACCGGTATTATTGGTGATTCTGCAGATCACACATAATCGGGTATAGCATCTGTATTATTGGTGATACTGCAGATCACCAATGATCAGAAATTCTCTGTGTGCTGACACCAATCGTTACACAATGGCTTTCTTCTTGCAACTCTTCCATAAAGGCCAACTTTGTGCAGTGCACAACTAGTAGTTGTCCTATGGACAGATTCCTCCACCTGAGCTGTAAATCTCAGCTCGTCCAGAGTCACCATGGGCCTCTTGGAAAAAAAAAGACAGCAAAATTACACCTACTGTATTACATATTTCCCAATAATATATTGTCCCCATACATCATCATAGGGACATAATTTAAATGGTCTAATAAGTGGGACAAATGGGCAAATACAATTTGTGGGTTTTATCCACAGGAGAATGTTTTATTTTAAAACTATAATGGCCAAAACCTGAGAAATAATTATTTTTTTTCCAATTTTTTTTAATTTTTCCCATTAAAATGCATTTAGAATAAAAAAAAATCTTAGCAAAATGTACTACCCACAGAAAGCCTAATTGGTGGCAAAAAAACAAGGTACAGATCATTTTGTTGCGATAAATAGTAATAGGTGTTACTGGTGAATAAAAGGGCGGAGCACTGACAGGTGAAAATTGCTCTTGTCCGTTAGGGTAAAAAACGGTATGGGGTGAAGTGGTTAAAAAATAACTGCACCTTTTCAGTAAAAGTAAATAACCCATCGCCTCCTGACATGAATAACTTACCTTACCTTTAACTTACTTTTACTTTACGGACTAGTTCACAGTGCTCAGCTGCATTGCAGAGTAATCCTGCATGTTAACTCACTATGTATACAATTCTATGGACCTGTTCACAGTACTGTGTTGTGATTGATCATGTTATTCTAACTCGCTGCATGCAGGCTTTGTATTGAAGTTGTATTGCAGTTCACAGTCAGTATAACATGTGCATTATGCAACTGACCACTGAGAATCCAACCTAGAAAAATGGTTATCCTTTAATTTTACTAAAGAACACCTTTTATTCATAGTGGTCAAAAATGACGACACAAGGATCCCACTTCCTTTCAGAATCTCACTCGAGCACCTCGGAATAATTTAATAGACAAAGTGAGTGAATCAACCACATAGGTACAGTAGATAAGGATCTGCAATAAGATTTGCTAAAAGTCACACTACAAGTTAATTTACTAACTTTGCAGAGCAGCGGTGAACATAAATAATCCAGCAAACATTAGCAGGATTTTGTATAAGTCTTTGTAAAAGTTTAGAACCCCCCTGGATAATATCAGGATATGGTAGTGATAGCTAAAAAGTTGGTTAATTAGAGTTTGTGATGTTGCATTCACACCCATGCTCCCACAGCAGAAATTTATTGTCAATGGATCCAGGACAACCCGGATGAATTTTTTTTTTCCACAGTTCGTATGCGGATCCCATAGGGATTTTATTGAGCCGCACAGCATTGCGGCATGACCAGAAGTACATGCCGTTATATGTGGTACGGTGTGGCATTCGCACTGCACACCGGCAATGCGGCCAGTGGAAAACGGGCCCGTAATTCTTACTTTTGGTGCTGCGCATAACTGCACCCACACGTTTTTGCCACCAGATAACAAAAACTGTTTTAAATATGCTGGCCATAAACCAGGTCCTATGGATGTAGTTTACCCAGAAGGGACTGTTTTTGTCAACAAAAAGATATGATGTTGAGACAACAGTGCAATTTTACAGGCCAGAAAGTTGTCCAATCATCACCCACATGTGAAGTAGGCGAGCAGAGAAGAGGCAGCAGCCAGGCATCTGCTGTGAGAACAGAGTACCTGACTTCACCCACCACTTCCCTCTGCTGAGAGAGTAGCTCTTTTTGTCCAGTACTGCAGCTATAGCCGCATCTTATAATTAAAAGAACTTTCTAAGCTGCAGTGCTGGCCACAAATGTTAATCTCTTACGGTAGCAGTATAGGGAGGAGCTGGAGAGTCAGATCTGGTAACTAGTTGAGGAACACCCACATTCCTTGCAGATTCTTGTTTTCTATGGTGAGCTCAGGGTCACATGACTGCTTTTCTAAAAAGGCATTTCTCTGTAATGGCTGTATCAATTATGAAATATGTTGTCATGAAAAATCTATGAATGCGAGCAATGTTTCATTTTTCATGAAGTGGTTGGATGAGTTTTAGGGATCAGTGTTGCAGATAGGCATGCAGTGATATGGATTGAAAGTTACATTATGAGTAAAGGTTAGGTATCAGGGTGAGATGAGGTTACCAACTGTCACTATGGACACTATTTTTTGCCCTGTGTCTGAAAACACACTTATTTGTTTGTGTGAGGGCAGGGATGTTCGCCGGATACATTCGTGAGTAATCACTCGTGATTACTCGTGATTCAAATGAGGTTTAATTGGTGCAGGTGTGTGGCGGGGATACATGGGGTTATTTACCCATAATTCTGCTGTCCGCCCTGCATTCCAAAGAATTGCACGCGTCCTATTGTCCGGCTTGAAGGAGGAAGTGCGCCGGTGTGAGGCTAACAACGCGACCAATAGGACGCGTGCAAGCTCTTTGGGACGCAGGGCGGACGGCGGAATTATGGGTAAATAATCCCTTGTATCACCGCCGCTTACCTCCAATTAAACCTCATTTGAATCACGAGTAATCACTCGTGAATGCATCTGATGAGCATCCCTGGTGAGGGGTGTAACTGTGCTCAGCTGGGATCGAAGCAGTGTGTCTGTACAGGGATTATCCCAAAACTGTCAACACAATTAATCATGGACAGTCATTCCAGGTGACAATGATCCATACAATAGAAGACTGCATATTAACTAGATTTGCTTCTTAAACTTAATGAGATCATACTGAAATTTTCCACAGAACGTTTATCTGCCTACGTTGTCATCACATGTTTTTCCCTGCCCCTGTGAACTAATATTACCCTAGCTTCAAAAGTAAGCTACCAATACACATTCCTGCATAAGGATCGTGCGACACAGTAGGGGGATAAAGCAATGTCCCAGCGCTCAAAGGTCATGAATTCCACAACAGATGTTGCTCACACTAAAGATTTCTAGCAGATCCTCCACAAACACCCCACACATGCTTGGGTCACTCACATTAAGTTAGACCATCAAAGTGGTGTTACACAGCATGTGATATCTCTCACGGTTCAGCAAAACAGGATGGATAACAAACAACCGTATCAATATCCAGCTCCAGGTGCGAGCTTCATGGCGTATATTCTCAGCACATGCAAATACAAAGCTCACAATGTGAAGTACCAAAACGCATACTGCTCAGTAAGTCTGTTGACATTCATAAAATAAGCTTACACTACACACACAGATTGAAAAAGCAAGATACGCGCGTTGCCCAATGGGGCCTTAATGCCAGGTGGGACCTGGCTTTAACTACATAGCCACTCATGTGAGACCTGCCTTCTTTCCTCCAATTATCATTTGATTCCCTTTATACATTTATTTTGGATTTAAGCTTATGTTTGATCTGTGTCTTTTCCCCTCCCTTGCTCTGGGTAGGGCTATGGGTCCGCCCCTTACATCTTGGCCTATATTGTGGCCATGGCTACGATTAGACAACAGCTGTGATTTGGGACTAGTTTTTTTGCCCGAAACAAGTGTGGTATGTGACTTCATATTCACTCTGTATAAGTCCATTAATAAAGCTTTTCCATTGGGCAATGTGCAGATTTTCCTCTTTTTAATTTGCTGTTTGGGACTAGCCATCTCTCATTGCGCACTGCTTGGATTATATTTTGGGGGTGTTTGAGCAGTATTCTCACCTTCTTACACACACACAGAACTGTAGATGTTCTTATAGCTGACAAGAAGACTTCTAGTAGCTTACAAAGAGGCCACTGTAACATAAAGAAAAGGTAAGAGTTCCATCAGCATACAGGAGGAACAAAATATTGCAATATTTGGGGCAGTGTGTTTCACTACTTTTTGCTTTATGGTAAATGGGAAAGGGTCCTTCTAGAAGATCCTGTATTCATTAGATGGGACACAGGGGCTTATGTGATTTCACCAATATAACCAGAAACCTCCACCCTTCCTTTGGCAGATGCCCTCACTGAATCATGGGTTTCTGAAGAGCTCCTGTACCCACCAGTAGTGAGCATGCTGTCTTGTTGCTTTGTGAGAAGGGAGGGATTTTGTCCCACCCCCTTTAAAGGCATGCTATGCTGTTGACAGGCATAGGATGCTAGTAACTGGAGCTGCACATTACCAGTCTCTGTGCCCCTCTGCTGGAAGCCAGGATTACTCTGACTTTATTTTGAGAAAACAAGTGAGAGAATTCCATCTATGTGCTATGTGAAAGAGCACCTGGGGACCTGCTGTACTAACCAGCGAGCAGCAACCACGTGTTACGCTATTAGCACGACCTGTAGTACTCAAGTAATGCGAGCATTGCTACGGTAATGCGCGTTACGCAAATACTGTAACATCCATTACCTTAGCAATGCTGGCATTACTCGAGTACAATGAGTCATGTTAATAGCCTAACGAGGGTGAACACTGCTGGCAGTAGTAATAGTAATGGTAATAATGCTGTGTGCTGTCTCCACACGTCAATATTACCCCTCGTTAGTGTATCAACTCTTTAAAGAAAACCAGAGTTGAAAATAAACTGATGAGATAAACAATTATATTTATTCCCTACTCCTAAAAAATACTTTTTAAAGTATCCCATTGGTTTTCCTATATATTTAAATATTCACAAAGTAGGCTAAATGTTTTACTGTCTCTAATCAGCAGCAGTCTATTCTGTGTCCCAGAGTGAAAATACATGAATTACTGACCTTGTCCTATCTCTCCCTTGCCCTCAGAAGTTGTATTCTGCCAATAAAACTTATTCCTCTAATTTTCTTATCAGTGATGTTTACCATATTCCTGACAAGCTACCGACAAGATAGAAGCTGTCACTTCCATGCCTAAAAAATAAACTCATTCAGGCAGCAAAATACAACAAGTAAATCAGCCTGGTTATTAGTATGTTTTTTACTGTACATACATATGTTTATCTCATCATGTCACATATCACCTCAAGTACACTTTAACCACTTGCCGACCGCGCACTCATAACGCGCGTCAGCAAAGTGGCAGCTGCAGGACCAGCGACGCAGATCTGCGTCGCCGGCTGCAGGCTAATTAATCAGGAAGCAGCCGCTCGCGCGAGCGGCTGCTTCCTGTCAATTCACGGTGGGGGGCTCCGTGAATAGCCTGCGGGCCGCTAATCGCGGCTCGCAGGCTAAATGTAAACACAAGCGGAAATAATCCGCTTTGTTTACGTTTGTACAACGCTGCAAACAGGAGCAGCGTTGTACTGGATCAGCGATCCCCGGCCAATCAGCGGCCGGGGATCGCTGTCACATGACAGGCAGGAGCCTGTTAGAGGCTGCACAGGACAGATCCGTTCCTGTGCAGCCTCGGATCTCCGGGGAAGGGAGGGAGGAGAGGGAGAGGGGGAATCCTGCGGTGGAGGGGGCTTTGAGGTGCCCCCTCCCCCCCCGCCAGCCACACGCAGGTAGGAGCGATCAGACCCCCCAGCACATCATCCCCCTAGTGGGGAAAAAAGGGGGGCGATCTGGTCGCTCTGCCTGGTGTTTGATCTGTGCTGGGGGCTGTAGAGCCCACCCAGCACAGATCAGCAAATACAGCGCTGGTCCTTAAGGGGGGGTAAAGGCTGGGTCATCAAGTGGTTAAAGCCCTATTCCTGATTTATTTTTCTATTTACTCAAGCACCTAATATAATTATGTGCCTTTAACCCCCTTACACTTCAAGAGATCAGACAGCCTCATACTTTGAGATCACCTACTCTCCCACCCCCTCCCCCGAGTGGACTGGACTGCCTCCATCCATGGCGTAACTCAGGATTGATGAGAGGGGGGTCTAACCATAACTTCTCTCACAGACAGATAATAAAGTGTATGCATTAAACAGAATAACATGCGTAAAGTCTTATGCACAATGAGTAGAGCGGACTGCAATAGATTACATCCAATTCCTTTACTCTCCACTCACCGTGGGTAAGACTTTGCGCACATAATTCTGCTTACATAGTTTAGTGCATACACTCCGATGTCCTTGCAGGGAACCGAACTGAGAAACTAACCGTGGCTTGATAATGCAATGATTCTGCTTATGTATCCATGCACTGTAGCCTCTGTTTTAACACTATAAAAATGAAGCTGTAGTTTCCAAGTGGCAACGACAGACATGTATTTGATAGCACCTATAAAGAGTGCTACATAAGACAGGGTTCTTGCCCCACAGCATGTCTATCCCTGGAATGGGGAAGAGATGGGATATTAGGCAGTGTTTGCACAGGCAACATTTTTGAAATGGTAGAGAGAAGTTCCTGTCAGGTCAGTGCCATTGCTTCTCTAACCAGGACACCGCAAGTATTTCATTTTACAGTATATAAATCCTTGGGCCATCTGGACATTTCACTCTGTGTAATGAATAACCTGTCTGGATTGTTCACTGGAAAGTTACACTGGAGCTGCAGAGTATTCTTAACACTCAGTCAGCAACACATGAGCCAGCACATCAACTTGTACTGCAGCAATACTCTTATTACATGAACATGTCTTCACTCTTATCAAGAATTGCTCCACGGCACATACATAGAGTAAATACAGAATAATGCGACTGTGAATAATTCCAAGAACATTTCATGTATTTTCATTGCAGTTCAGTATTGCCAGATAACACTGCATGGAAACCAACTCTGCTCACTGTTGTATCACTATTAGTTGCTGTTATCAGCTACTGAATGACTTCTTTAAACTTTCAGTAAAGATTATTAACTTCACCAAGGTTTATTTCACAGTCCATAAAACCGTAGTTCAGCCTCCCATTTTCAATGCATATGATGATAACTGTCACATTTATTATCAATATGCAATGCGGGGAGTACTATAAGTACAGATGGGGCACACCTAGGCCCAGATTTTCATCACAGAAGCCTATAGACACAGATGTCTTGGCAACCTAGACTTCGCCCTACATGAACCTACAAACCCTCACTGAGCAGCACCGCAAGTGTGCTGACTGGCCAGCTGCCAATTCTCCCTTACTTCCCGTGCCCGTCATAGGCAGCTACAGGTGCCCCATAGTATTAAGCAGCAAGATATGCAGAAGGGAGATCTCATCAGTGGAATGCCAAAGCTGGGTGAGTAACTTCTCATTTACACTTCACTTGGGACTCTGTATATGGAAGGAGGGAGGGAGGCACTCGAGGAGCAGAGTTAGCTACCTTTATATCATCAGGTGCCTTTAGGCACGTGTCTACGGTGCCTTATGGTAAAACCAGCCCTGTGCACACCAATTGACTGGGATCTGTTCACTAATGGCCAATAAAATGAACATGGTCAGACAGACAGGAGTTTTGCTCATTACATAGTTTGCAGAAATCAAATGATGCACACAACATGTGCATCACTTGTATAATGCGCATTAAAGGACTTACGAGGCCAAAATGTCTAAAAAAAGCAAAGTACCTTTAAGCTGTTTAAATGCACGGAGGACGCCGTCCGCGCCCTCCGTGCAGTTCCGCCGGGTCCCCTTCCTGAGATCGCCCCCCGCGCCGACCCCGACCCCCCAGGCCGGGTCGGGCTCTAGTGCCGCTCTCAATATGGCCGCTTCCATTGGCCGCGGCTGCGCAGTCCGCCTGGCCGCGAGTGCGGCTGCGCAGCTCTACGGCCAACCCCCCGAACCACCCACTGTAGCGTGGATCGGAGGGGTTGGCCGTAGAGCTGCGCAGCCGCACTCGCGGCCAGGCGGACTGCGCAGCCGCGGCCAATGGAAGCGGCCATATTGAGAGCGGCACGAGAGCCCGACCCGGCCTGGGGGGTCGGGGTCGGCGCGGGGGGCGATCTCAGGAAGGGGACCCGGCGGAACTGCACGGAGGGCGCGGACGGCGTCCTCCGTGCATTTAAACAGCTTAAAGGTACTTTGCTTTTTTAGACATTTTGGCCTCGTAAGTCCTTTAAGCTTTTTGCATGTAATTCGTTACATAAGCAATAATAAGTTATGTCTGTGCTGACTGTACATTTTACCGGAAACAGTAAATTCGGGCGCCTGAGGCAAGTGGACAAAAAGGGTGCCGCCATTCACTCCCATAATAAATATCGTTTAATGGGCGCCCAACAGGAAAAAAGGGCACCGGAGAACAATAACGCTTTACAAGCGGCGCCCGGAGACTTTTAATGTTTTATTACTGCTTCTCATGATTACACATTATTTAATGATTTATAATTTTTTAAACATTATTTTTAAACAAAAAACAGCACAATATTTTTTTCAAACGTTATTAATGCTTATCACAGGGGGTCTTAGGTTTAGGCATCACCAGGGGGGTCTTAGGTTTGGGCACCACCAGGGGGGTCTTAGGTTTAGGAACCACCAGGGGGGTCTTAGGGTTAGGCACCACCAGGGGGGTCTTAGGTTTAGGCACCATCAGGGGGGTCTTAGGGTTAGGCACCACCAGGGGGTCTTAGGGTTAGGCACCACCAGGGGGGTCTTAGGTTTAGGCACCACCAGGGGGGTCTTAGGTTTAGGCACCACCAGGGGGGTCTTAGGGTTAGGCACCACCAGGGGGGTCTTAGGGTTAGGCACCACCAGGGGGGTCTTAGGGTTAGGCACCACCAGGGGGGTCTTAGGGTTAGGCACCACCAGGGGGGTCTTAGGTTTAGGCACCACCAGGGGGGTCTTAGGTTTAGGCACCACCAGGTGGGTCTTAGGTTTAGGCACCACCAGGGGGGTCTAGGGGTTACGGGTAGGTACAGGGAGGGCTCTGTATGAGAGTAGGGTTAGGTATACCTTTAGTAAAATTCTTATTAATCTTTTATAAAACGTTATTATACATTTCACTTTTTAAACAGGGAAGATTAACATTTTTACAACTGCCGATTTCATACACATTATTTAATGATTTATAACTTTATAAAACATTATTTTTAAACGAAATATAGCACAATTATTTTTAAACGTTATTCATGCTTATCGTTTAAAACCCTGCGCCCTTTTTTCCCCGGCGCCCTTTTTTCCCCGACGCCCTTTTTTAACGTACGCCATTTTACCAGCCATTAGTGAATAGATCCCACTGAGTTGTTGAATGATTCACACACACACACACATTGTTGCAGATTACTTGAAGCTTGGAATTAGACCAAACTGACAACTGCTTTTGAATGGTGCATTTATAAGCTGCTGGCAATTTTGCAACAAAATGTATGTCAACTTTGAAAGCTAGCATTTTACTGATCATCTAGTCTTTGAATACGCTTAGTAGTTATTGTGTGAAGAGTACTGTAGAGATGATCAATGGGATTCCTATACTTCTGGATTGTATGCAGATATAATTCAAATTGTGTGCAGTTTAGAATTAGAAAAAGGAACTTCCTGCCATTTTTGACAGGCCCCATCTAAAGCTGCATAATTTCTTTAAATTTGCTTGCAGGATGGAATTATTGGCATCTTATTGACTAGCTCTGTGTGAGGGTGAGAAGTCCCATGGGACAAAATCGATGTCTCTCTGGAATGACAACATTCACCGAATGATCACAGTGAACATCACTTCCAAGGTTAGAGTACACCTGAACTGAGAAGGATATGGAGACTACAAACAAACCAAATTGGCAGTACAAGTAATGATACTCATAAGATTTTGTCCGTCAGGTCCTGACCTAGTGTACTGAAAATGAAGCAATGTATTGCTCCGTGGGTTGCCCAAGTCAGCAGTGTTCAATGACTTATGGGTTACCTCAATAACTAAAAACACCTCAGTGCAAGTGGGAGGTCCTTGCTTATCCCGCCTACACACAGCAATAGCAAATTTATTGGAGATAAAAATGTGTGGGGTGTAGCTATTCCCACTACAAGGAGAGACGTCAGTTGTGTCTTGAGGGATGCTCGCACTCTACCACAACTGAAACACAAACCAGCAAATACAAATGAATGCACCTAAATACAATTAGAGCATAGGCCACATTGGTTCGCCTGCTACCATGCACCTCATTTCAGCTGAACCGATAAACATAACCTTCATAGAAGGGGAAAACATGCTGAGGTAGTAAGGGTAATCATAAAGGCTGTGCCTATACATATATACGGTAGTATACAGTGTTAGTGTCAACTAGTGCTAGTTTCACTCTAAACGAGCGTCATCAGGACAAATTAACAGTGTAAAGAAAATAAAAAATAGCGGAGCTCCCACCACCAACATAACATCCCCCAGCAATACAGCCCAAGTCAGTGTAACAGCTCTGACTTGTCACCTACATAATAACTTATGTATACCACATGTTTAACACATGAAAAAGTATTTAAAAAGTGGTTAGAAAAGTAATATCAAATGCAATGTATTTCCTGGCATGCTAGGACTTAAAAGGTATTCAACTGACAAGGTGTGAAAACCCCTCCCCTGTGAGAAAACTGAGAAGAAAATTGCTATCACTGATAGGGATAGTTAGTCATAATACCAGATTTATCCCCCCCCCCCCCACACACACACACACAAAATAAATACAAATGAACGGTTGGGCTAGAGGAGACAAGGCACTTTGGGTATACCATAGGGCAGGGATTGATTAAGACCAAAATTCATAGAGTTGAAGCAATTAGAACCTGACACCAATTACAAAAAGTCTACTTCTACTCCAAATCGAGGTGCTTCCTCCATTTACATCAAAAAAGGATGTGGTCTGTGTCAGTAAGGTGGCGTTTATGGGGTATAGAAAGCATTTCAGCATCTTAAGGCAGCATTATGCAGTGGAATTGTACTTGTCATGAGAATTGATTGTGGAAACTGAAGCCTCAAGTGCAGGCCTGGGAGCAGTATTATTCCAAAGTGTTCAGTGATGAGGAACATACTGTTGTGTAGAGGGTGTGGTTCCAATGGAGTCTGAGGACCTTCCAAATGAGACAAAAAATGAGACTGGGACACCAGGAGCCCCTGATAGTGTAGCATGTTGAGGGTATGGGACACTCAACAACAGTATGTGCAGAATTCTCACAAGAATAGGTTGCAAGACCAGCAATCACAGTGTAACGGCTGGTGAGGAAAGCCCGTCCTCACTCGGGTTCTTTAGTCTTCGTCAATGTAGGTCGCTCTCCAGGAAAAGAAAAAGAAGTATAAGGGCTCCAAGGAACCAACATACACGAGCAACACCCCAAGCTGAGGAGATTGGTGTGGGGTATTACTGGGAGGGAGGATGTGCTCCAAGATGTCATGTGTGGAAGGGATAATGTCAGCTGGATAAAACATAAATAAATAGGCTTACCTCTAAAAGAAGGGGGTAGCCCAAATAAACTAATACAATTTTTAATAGAAACCAGACACTTGACTGATAACGCATTTCATGGAATGCAGTCCGCTTCCTCAGATCAAATAACAAAAGTGTCTCTATACTAGCGTTTTGCAAGCAGGGAGCACCTCAAAATCTCCCTTATGTTTTAGATCACTCAAAATCTCCAATATGTTTTAGAGGTTGCACAGAGAAAGGCTCCTTTATACATATATTTTGGTCCTGTCCTAAAGCGGTTTCCCTTTGGGAAAGGGTACACTACCTTGTGCAAGGTGATCTAGGGTTTTCCATCCCTAAAGACCCTAAGATATATGTTTTCTTAGATATAAAGCCACCAGAATTAAAATATGCCCTTCATAAACATATTCAATTTATAACCCTTGCGACCAAGCTACACATAGCTCAAAGATAGTTGCAGCCCAACTTGCATTTTAAAGAAGTAAAAGATAATGTTAATTACATAATGCAATGTGAATGGCTGAATGTTCAGATTATGGATACCTCTGATCACTTCCGTAAGGTTTGACAATTATGGTTGGACAAAACTTGTACCAGGAGTGTGGCCGATCTTGCCTTATGATTGACACTGACCTTTCTACGATCTCATAGCCATCATAACACTGACTATTATAATAATTTCATGTTGGCTTCTGCTGTCCTATGCACAGGCACCTTCAGATGGTGCTTTTGAGTCACCTTTATTTCCTACCGGTTTATACCTTTCTGATTTTGCTGGTATGGCGAGTCTATTTAGTCTCCCTCCTGTAAGATTGTCAGCGCAGGGGTACATTGTAATCTCATATACATTCTGTTCGGATTGTAATTTACCTTTGAAAACAAAACAAAAACAATTTTGACTGTCTTATTGAACAATATGTACTTAAAGAGAATGAGAGACGAAGCACCCTCATGTATTTTCCCATATATATTAATGGGAACATGACAGTAAACACCTACTCTGCTCTTTGTTTCATTATTCACTGCTTAGACTGCCTGTTATCAGCTCTGATAAGAATCACCGACTGAGAATTCAGTCTAGCTTTTCCCAGAATGATTATAGCTGAGTCAGTCTTCTGTGATGTCTTTTCAAGGCCAAGCCTGCCCCCTTCTGGCTCTGCTTTCCTGCTAGGAGAATACATAGCAGGAAAGCAAAGCCAGAAGGGGCAGGCTTGCGCTTGAAAATACATCACAGAAGACTGACTCAGCTATAATCATTCTGGGCAAAGCTAGACTGAATGCTCAGTCGGGGATTCTTATCAGAGCTCATAACAGGCAGTCTAAGCAGTGAATAATGAAACAAAGAGCAGAGTAGGTGTTTACTGTCATGTTCCTATTGATATATATGGGAAAATACATGAGGGTGCTTCGTCTCTGGTTCTCTTTAATGTTCTATCTATTTGCTGAATTTATTGCGGTTATCATCATTTCTATGTGATGCCACTTTCAATAAAAGTCTTTGAAACTAAGAACACATAACGCAGCACACTGTGTCCAACCTTATGGGTTCTAACCAAAATGGGGGGATGAGAAAGGGAGTGAAAAGATAACACTCATTATTTCCCAGTGTGTGTTTGGAAGTACATTGCACCCAAGATCCAGTTCTACATTTTGTAACGGCTCCAGAAGTATTTTGGGCTTAGCTGTTCTCACTATGGCTAGGCGGTTATTTAGGTCTGGTGCAGGTTGGGAACTTCTGGCCAACAGATCATGGGTTGATTTTCTGTTTTTACTTTATTTTTCATTGAGCTGCTCCACAAGTGTTCATTAAAGAGAACCCGAGGTGGGATTTATTTATGTTAGTGGGGCACAGAGGCTGGTTGTGTACACTAACACCAGCCTCTGTTGCCCCATGGTGTCCCTCCAGGACCCCCCTGCACGCCGCTATAGCCCCCGCAGTGCTGGCGACACACAGCATGTCGGCAGCACAATGTTTACCTATGCGCTGTCTGTCAGCGCCGCTCCCCTGCCTCCTCCGTATCGGCGCTACCCGCCCATGTCCCTTCCCTCCTGCTGATTGGAGGGAAGTGACACGGGCGGGTAGCGCCGATACGGAGGAGGCGGGGGAGCGGCGCTGATAGACAGCGCATAGGTAAACATTGTGCTGGCGACACGCTGTGTGTCGCCAGCACTGTGGTAGGTATATCAGCGTGCAGGGGGGTCCTGGAGGCACACCATGGGGCAACAGAGGCTGGTGTTAGTGTGCACAGCCAGCCTCTGTGCCCCACTAACATAATTAAATCCCACCTCGGGTTCTCTTTAACCACTTGCCGACCGCACACTCATAACGTGCGTCGGCAAAGTGGCAGCTGCAGGACCAGCGACGCAGTACTGCGTCGCCAGCTGCAGCCTAATTAATCAGGAAGCAGCCGCTCGTACGAGCGGCTGCTTCCTGTCAAATCACGGCGGGGGGCTCCGTGAATAGCCTGCGGGCCGCCGATGGCGGCTCGCAGGCTAGATGTAAACACAAGCGGAAATAATCCGCTTTGTTTACATTTGTACGGCGCTGCTGCGCAGCAGCGCCGTAAGGCAGATCGGCGATCCCCGGCCAATCAGCGGCCGGGGATCGCCGCCATGTGACAGGGGACGTCCTGTCACTGGCTGCACAGGACGGATAGCGTCCTGTGCAGCCCGGATTTCCAGGCAAGGCAGCAGGTAGGAGAGGGAGGGGGGAATTTCGCCGCGGAGGGGGGCTTTGAGGTGCCCCCCCCGCCACCCACAGCAGGCAGGAGAGATCAGACCCCCCCAGCACATCATCCCCATAGGGGGGAAAAAAGGGGGGCAATCTGATCTCCCTGCCTGCACCCTGATCTGTGCTGGGGGCTGCAGAGCCCACCCAGCACAGATCAATCAAACCAGCGCTGGTCCTTAAGGGGGGGTAAAGGGTGGGTCCTCAAGTGGTTAATACTAAGCAGTTCCTGTGTGGAGAGTGAGAATGGGGAGAAGTCATAGGCTTGTCAGTATGCAGCAGAGCAGGGTGAGTGTGTTTCTATTGACCTTAGTGCACTGAATGATCACACTGCGAGCTCTGCCAAATAAGGATATGTTCCTGTATTTCTTTGTGCTACACCATTTTGTTTGATAGAGTGCCACGGAATAAAACACATTGAACTTTGCTTTATTACGGTTCCTGAACCTGTTTGTCCTGCAGTCAGTCAACCCTACCTTTTGAAGCTAGTCCTTCATAGTAGTTAAAAAGCAAACAGATGTCCTTCCAGTAAAGCACACATCAAATCATGAGAATTCTACAAGTAAACTCCCAATGTGATGAAAAAGACTTGACACGAAATGTCACTGTTTTACTTCCTATAAATCTTAGTAACTAGCTAATACTGCTGCTGCCTATAGAGCGCATCCTAGTGACTGCAGCTCTGGCGGTTTGAGTCAGCCAGCAGAAAAGCACAATATAAATGTTCTGTGCCTTGTCGTCTTGAGCCTGATTTACTGAGCTGAAGGATTACAAACTGCAGTTCTTTGCTCAGGCCACCACAGCAGCTGAATTTAGGACCAGGCCAAGGTGAGGAAGGCGCCAGCCTTAGGACACAGCATTGGGGAGAAGAAAGGGGGCACATAACTGACACACCCCATGTATCAGTGCAGTTGCTCACTGAATCCCGCCCCCAACAACTCAGTAGCTGCGTACATGCCCCCATCACTTCGCCATAGGGAGGATGACAAAACAGCACTGGCTTCTGTGTTACTAGGCAAAGTGTCTGCTGGGCTGCTTTGATGTAGGAGCATGGTTATTATGTTGTATTTACGGTATATAGCCCTGATATATTCCGCAGCACTTTTACATAGGAACAGTTAGTGACATTACTATTTACTAAGAGAGGCTCACAATCTAATGGCAAAAACTGTGCCATTAGCCCCTCTAGAGCCTCAATAACCCCTTAGACATACAACTTTCTTCCCCGTACCCCACACTACAAAAGAAGAGCACAGATGAGAAAAAGAAGGAAATATTTAATAAAAGCTCTACACTTTAATGAAATACTTTAAAATCAGGACTGTGCCTCATAGACTACACCTTATGCAGCACTCCAATCCCCCTTATGTTTTCGGGACTGCCAATCTACTGGGTCCCTGGTGCATACTTGGTAGTACCGTCCTAAGGTCACTGTCATATGGAGCAAGGTGGCTTTAATATCAGTGGTGTTACAGCGATCCTTCTTAAAGAACCTGAAGGTTCTATAATTAGGTTACAAACCATCTTGGACCAGGTTCCCAGGACACAGGCACATCCAGCACATTTCTAGCACCACTAAAATACACATCGCTCTTCTACTTCATTACCATTTTCAGCCACTGTTTCTAAAACTGACTCTACAATGCTATCAGAAAAAAAATATGAGTTAAATTGATGACCGGGTTCCCCAGTTTAGCGAAATGTGGGATCCATGGATACGTTATAGGGGTCACCACATGACAAGCTTGGGTGTGCAGGGAATGCTCTTTGGATACATTGTTTATTTGTTCTCCCACTTTACATCTCCCTTTCGTTTTACCTGCCTCTATGTGCTTAATATCCCTGACATATTGCACTGTCATTGAATGCAAAGGATTTATACTTTACCTGTCTTATTAAAGTATGTTGACATTATACTCTTATCCGCTTCTACACTCAGACCAGCTAGGCCAAGTGTAGACATTATACTCTTATCCGCTTCTACACTCAGACCAGCTAGGCCAAGTGTAGACATTATACTCTTATCCGCTTCTACACTCAGACCAGCTAGGCCAAGTGTTGACATTATACTCTTATCCGCTTCTACACTCAGACCAGCTAGGCCAAGTGTAGACATTATACTCTTATCCGCTTCTACACTCAGACCAGCTAGGCCAAGTGTAGACATTATACTCTTATCCGCTTCTACACTCAGACCAGCTAGGCCAAGTGTAGACATTATACTCTTATCCGCTTCTACACTGAGACCAGCTAGGCCAAGTGTAGACATTATACTCTTATCCGCTTCTACACTCAGACCAGCTAGGCCAAGTGTAGACATTATACTCTTATCCGCTTCTACACTGAGACCAGCTAGGCCAAGTGTAGACATTATACTCTTATCCGCTTCTACACTCAGACCAGCTAGGCCAAGTGTAGACATTATACTCTTATCCGCTTCTACACTCAGACCAGCTAGGCCAAGTGTAGACATTATACTCTTATCCGCTTCTACACTGAGACCAGCTAGGCCAAGTGTAGACATTATACTCTTATCCGCTTCTACACTGAGACCAGCTAGGCCAAGTGTAGACATTATACTCTTATCCGCTTCTACACTGAGACCAGCTAGGCCAAGTGTAGACATTATACTCTTATCCGCTTCTACACTGAGACCAGCTAGGCCAAGTGTAGACATTATACTCTTATCCGCTTCTACACTGAGACCAGCTAGGCCAAGTGTAGACATTATACTCTTATCCGCTTCTACACTCAGACCAGCTAGGCCAAGTGTAGACATTATACTCTTATCCGCTTCTACACTCAGACCAGCTAGGCCAAGTGTAGACATTATACTCTTATCCGCTTCTACACTCAGACCAGCTAGGCCAAGTGTAGACATTATACTCTTATCCGCTTCTACACTCAGACCAGCTAGGCCAAGTGTAGACATTACACTCTTATCCGCTTCTACATTTAGGCCAGCTAGGCCAAGTGTAGACATTACACTCTTATCCGCTTCTACACTCAGACCAGCTAGGCCAAGTGTAGACATTACACTCTTATCCGCTTCTACACTCAGACCAGCTAGGCCAAGTGTAGACATTACACTCTTATCCGCTTCTACACTCAGACCAGCTAGGCCAAGTGTAGACATTACACTCTTATCCGCTTCTACACTCAGACCAGCTAGGCCAAGTGTAGACATTACACTCTTATCCGCTTCTACACTCAGACCAGCTAGGCCAAGTGTAGACATTACACTCTTATCCGCTTCTACACTGAGACCAGCTAGGCCAAGTGTAGACATTACACTCTTATCCGCTTCTACACTCAGACCAGCTAGGCCAAGTGTAGACATTATACTCTTATCTGCTTCTACACTGAGACCAGCTAGGCCAAGTGTAGACATTATACTCTTATCCGCTTCTACACTGAGACCAGCTAGGCCAAGTGTAGACATTATACTCTTATCCGCTTCTACACTGAGACCAGCTAGGCCAAGTGTAGACATTATACTCTTATCCGCTTCTACACTGAGACCAGCTAGGCCAAGTGTAGACATTATACTCTTATCCGCTTCTACACTGAGACCAGCTAGGCCAAGTGTAGACATTACACTCTTATCCGCTTCTACACTGAGACCAGCTAGGCCAAGTGTAGACATTACACTCTTATCCGCTTCTACACTGAGACCAGCTAGGCCAAGTGTAGACATTATACTCTTATCCGCTTCTACACTGAGACCAGCTAGGCCAAGTGTAGACATTACACTCTTAGCCGCTTCTACACTGAGACCAGCTAGGCCAAGTGTAGACATTACACTCTTATCCGCTTCTACACTGAGACCAGCTAGGCAAAGTGTAGACATTACACTCTTATCCGCTTCTACACTGAGACCAGCTAGGCCAAGTGTAGACATTATACTCTTATCCGCTTCTACACTGAGACCAGCTAGGCCAAGTGTAGACATTATACTCTTATCCGCTTCTACACTGAGACCAGCTAGGCCAAGTGTAGACATTATACTCTTATCCGCTTCTACACTGAGACCAGCTAGGCCAAGTGTAGACATTATACTCTTATCCGTTTCTACACTGAGACCAGCTAGGCCAAGTGTAGACATTATACTCTTATCCGCTTCTACACTCAGACCAGCTATGCCAAGTGTAGACATTATACTCTTATCCGCTTCTACACTGAGACCAGCTAGGCCAAGTGTAGACATTACACTCTTATCCGCTTCTACACTGAGACCAGCTAGGCCAAGTGTAGACATTATACTCTTATCCGCTTCTACACTGAGACCAGCTAGGCCAAGTGTAGACATTACACTCTTAGCCGCTTCTACACTGAGACCAGCTAGGCCAAGTGTAGACATTACACTCTTATCCGCTTCTACACTGAGACCAGCTAGGCAAAGTGTAGACATTACACTCTTATCCGCTTCTACACTGAGACCAGCTAGGCCAAGTGTAGACATTATACTCTTATCCGCTTCTACACTGAGACCAGCTAGGCCAAGTGTAGACATTATACTCTTATCCGCTTCTACACTGAGACCAGCTAGGCCAAGTGTAGACATTATACTCTTATCCGCTTCTACACTGAGACCAGCTAGGCCAAGTGTAGACATTATACTCTTATCCGTTTCTACACTGAGACCAGCTAGGCCAAGTGTAGACATTATACTCTTATCCGCTTCTACACTCAGACCAGCTATGCCAAGTGTAGACATTATACTCTTATCCGCTTCTACACTGAGACCAGCTAGGCCAAGTGTAGACATTACACTCTTATCCGCTTCTACACTGAGACCAGCTAGGCCAAGTGTAGACATTATACTCTTATCCGCTTCTACACTGAGACCAGCTAGGCCAAGTGTAGACATTATACTCTTATCCGCTTCTACACTGAGACCAGCTAGGCCAAGTGTAGACATTACACTCTTATCCGCTTCTACACTCAGACCAGCTATGCCAAGTGTAGACATTATACTCTTATCCGCTTCTACACTGAGACCAGCTAGGCCAAGTGTAGACATTATACTCTTATCCGCTTCTACACTGAGACCAGCTAGGCCAAGTGTAGACATTACACTCTTATCCGCTTCTACACTGAGACCAGCTAGGCCAAGTGTAATCTACTATCCTGTAAAGTGACATATAACACCACTGTTTTTTTCTGTTATATTATTCTGTTGATTTTTAATAAAGAGATGCTTAAAGCGTAAAAAAAAAAAAAAGTGTGTTTTATCTTCTAAAACGTTACGATTTCTATTACATGTTCACGCTGTGTGAAGTAGTAAAATGCCCTGTGTTACTTCTTTACCTGTGTGGGGAATTGGGGGGGGGGGGCTTTGGTAGCCCATTTATTAGAGGAGTGACCAAGCTGCATCATAAGCCTCTATTCTATTAGATCCACATTTTTTGGTGCACCCGTCTGTGGGGAGGAGCCCCTAATCCTTCAAGATTGAGAAAAGTTCACTTTGTTGGGGAGAGGGAAGATTGTTACTCTCCTCCTTTACTGGGTAGTCCCCCAACGTGGAATACATGTAGGCCACTGATGGTTGAGCCTATGCTACACTCTCTTTGTAAACCAGCCTACATGAAATGACATTAAAGCAAAATAAGAAAATATTTTAATTTTAATATCACACTTATTTTTTCACCTTGCACTGCTGTTTTATAGGTATTAACCATTACAGGATTGCATTGCTAGGAGAGACAAAGAGTAAAAGTCGTACCAGAAGTCTGCAATCCACACAAAAGGCCAGAGAGTCCTTTGCATACACAAAATGGACAGTTCTAAGGGAAATGGCCTAAATAATGAATACAGACTCAACTTACACCACTAGATGGAGCTATTGATTTATATTTTGTGGAATAAATCATAATTTGCAAAGAACAATACATTTTTCCTGTAATTCTCCCTATATGACCACACTTTCTTTGCTCAAGAGGGAAAGGTGTAGTGTTCACAAACTATTAGTACAGCCCGTGAACGTCAGTGCACACATGCACAGCATTATACAAGTCTCAGGTACTTGTCGAAAAAAAAAAAATATGCCGGAAGGCAGCATGGGTTGACAAAATATTGCCAGGAATCATTTTTAATAAACAATAATCTTTCTAGAAAGTGTAGTTTAGGCCCAGTGCACACCAAAACCGCTAGCAGATCCTCAAAACGCTAGTGGTTTTTGGAGCAGATTTCAGAGCGATTCTATGCAGGTTTAGAGACGTTTTCTAAACATGCCTAGCGTTTTTGGGAACATTTTTGTGTAGCAGATTACAAATACTGTAACAGTAAAAGCTGCTACTGAACAGCTTCTGTAACAAAAACGCCTAGAAAACCGACCTGATCTAGCGTTTTCCAGAGCGGTTTGCGTTTTTCCTATACTTTACATTGAGGACGAAACGCTTCTGCAAACCGCAAACGTGCAGCAGGAGGCACGTTTGCAGTTGGGAAAAAAATTCTAACCGCTGGTGTGCACCATCTCATTGAAATACATTAGACAAGCGTTTTCATAGGCGGATGCGGCTGGCGGATCGCTGCTAAAACCGCTCGAGGTGTACTGGGCCTTATAAACAGAACAAATTAAAGGACACCCGAGGCGAAAATAAACTAATGAAATAAACGATTGTATCTATTTTCCTTCTTCTACAAATGATTTTTTTTAAGTTATTCCACAGTTTTATTTTAGGTTTAAATCTACTTTTTAAATTTTAACTGTTTTATTGTTTTTGCTCAATGACACATTTGTTGAAGTATGTCAGAGCTAAAATTCATGAACTATTGACTCTTTGTATCTCTTTCCTGCTCTCAGAAGCCATTTTCAGCTAGAAAAGTGTTGTATAGTTGTAATTTCTTGTCAGTGAGGGTCACACTGTAGTCACCTGTCTGAGTCAGGACTGAATCAGTAACTCACATACCTGATATTTAACCCTTTCAGGCAGAAAAAGAAAAAAAGGAACATAGCACTGTTATTTATGTGCTTGGCACTGTACATACCCATGTCTATCTTATCATGTCACATGTCACCTCGGGTATCCTTTAAAGAGAACCCGAGGTGTGTTTGAAGAATGTGATCTGAATACAGGGGCTGGATCTGCCTATACAGCCCAGCCTCTGTTGGTATTCCAAACCCCCCCTAATGTCCCCCTGCACTCTGAAATCAGACATAGATCACAGCTGTGCGGCTGTGTTTACATCTCTAGCGTCAGTCTCGGCTGCTCCCCCGCCTCCTGCAGAGCTCCGGTCCCTGCCCCCCTCCCTTCCCTCTAATCAGCAAGGAGGGAAGGGAGGCAGGTGGGGACCGGAGTTCTGCAAGAGGTGGGGAGAGCAGCAGACTGGCACTATAGAGAAAAACACAGCCGCTGCGACACGCCGTGTGTCGACAGCACGGCTGTGATTTATCAGGGATTTCAGAGTGCAGGGGGACCTTAGGGGGGTTTGGAATACCAACAGAGGCTGGGCTGTATAGGCAGATCCAGCCTCACTATGCAGATCACATTGTTCAAACCCAGCTCAGGTTCTCTTTAACCAAACTTTCTTTTTAGCCAGAATTACATGCAGTTTCTAAATGTGCTCAAATGTTAATTTGTTCCAAGCATTCTGGAAAATGTCAGTTCCACCATAGATTGTCTCACTTCAGCCTCTGCATCTGTCTATGAAATTAATCTCAACCAGATTGGCTTGAACTGGTTGAGATCAAGACTTTACAGGGGACGACTTCATTTCCTATAAACAGTGGTAGACAATTAAAGTCCTCAAAGGTCAAAAATGTTTGGGTTGAAAACAATGCCCTCAAACAGGTAATTCATAATTTGAAGAAACTGATCGAACGCCATTCAACAACTATTTCAAACCACAAACACGTTGTCTATGTACCTCAGTCACATGACCATGTGAGCCAGATTAGTAACCCAACAATGCCTTTCAAGAGCTCCTCAAATAAGTTTATGAAGGCTGAGGCTGCCGAGCTGCCCATCCGTGTACCCTAGTTGCATTGATAGTTATTGAAACAGTTATTGGTATTATTTCTATATCCACCAGTATACATTCTGATGGAACCAGTACAGAAAGCTTGAGTCCAGCCTCTTTTGAGATTGAACTGTAGATGGATAGGTTGTCCACGTTTATATATACAGTCCATCCCTCAATTTGGTCAAGAAATGTACTGCGTCTCTAACAAATCCCTGCAAATCTCTGACAAGCAGAACTGAAAATGGTACAAATGGTTGGAACAAACAGTGAGACTGAAGTGGTGCAATCTGATTATTTTTCACCTTTCATTCCCAATGGCTGAATACTAAAATCAGCTCACAAGAAGCCCCAGTGGATCCTCTTGTCTCCCATATTTCTGTGTTGCAGAAGTGTAGGCATTCCCAGAGATGTTACCCTCTGGCCTCTGCAGCAACACAGAGGCAAAAGCCCAGTAATATGTGGGGAGGGGACACATTTCTGACTTCCTCTCTGCATCACAGAATAACAGGGGCCTTGTGGGCAAATGACAGGCTGCATTTTTATCACCTTGTGAGAGGTGGAGTACATTAAAGAGAATCTGTACTCTGAAATTCTTACAATAAAAAGCATACCATTCTATTCATTATGTGCTCCTGGTCCCCTCTGTGCTGTTTCTGCCATTCTCTGCTGCAAACCTGGCTTGTAATTGCCAGTTTTAGGCAGTGTTTACAAACAAACTAACCAGCTTCTAATAGGCTCAGCTAAGCAGAGTGTGTTAGTCACACAGAGCCTGCAGGGGGTGTGTACAGCTTCTAGCTAATCACAAGCAGCCCTGCACATTCCAGTCTGACTGCCTCAGCCTGACTGTGCCGACTATAGAGAGAAGATTAGATCATATAACAGAGATAACACAGCTACTGTGCAATTAGGAAAAGCTGCAGTAAGCCAGACCACATTAGAAAAGGCATAGGAACTTATAGCATAGAAGAAATAAAGATAAACAATTTGTTACAGAGTCTCTTTAAGGCCACATTAATGAAGGTACAGTATATGCAAAGAAAACAAACACAGATATACAGTTTCTTCAGATCAAATTATGTGAAGAAAAAACTGAAGAAGGTGTAGACCATGGAGTAGCAATGAATCATCTCTCATAATTTAAAAAGATGCTCATTTGAAATTATCTTACTTTGTCTTAAGGTGGCCACTAACGGTCCAACTTCTAGCGAAAAAATTTTAAGCGATCTGAAATTCTGATCGGATTGGTTGTAAATCTCCGTTGATGGGCACAATCGATTACAATTATAAAAATAGTTGTCCGACTGGATAGTGGCCACCTTTAGTATATACAATGTCCTGGATAAATGAGGACCTCTATAGAACGATGGTAAATGCACTTTAGGCTGTTTATTTATATGGGATTTTCTCCAGTAGTGCGAGTGCGTCATCTGTAGTCTGTGTTTCCTGTCAGTTTTCTTGACATTCCAGTCACACCCTGCATCACACCTACAGACAGATTCTATGACCTAGGTAGCACATTAAACATGATAACCCGTTTAACAGAAATTTAGTTAATTAACAACCATTAGCCAACTTCTTTAACAATGTGTTACAGGTTACATATCTTTTTAATGTGCGAAAGGTGAACACTGCAGTGAGCTCTATCTGTTGTATCACAGAAGTTTATACCGCACACATCTGGCAAGCCACTTCTATATTCTATAAAGTTCCTGGTGACAAAGCCGGATAGAGCCATCAAATACACAAAGCTGATAAGTTAAATGACACTTTCAGAATTAAGTTGACAGAAGTCTGTATAACAGTTCTGGGCCATTATCTGTGAACAGTTCAGCAAGTGTAACCTGAAGTCATGTGGTATTAGGTGTACTGTGCCACATTCCTAGCATGCGCCATATGCACATCACCCTGTCGGCGCACTCTGCCGCAGGGTCATATGAAGTTTGGTTTTGTGTGGTTCAGTGATCCCGTGGCAGGCTCCCCCAACGTTGCTTAGCTGCTGCCAGGGTTAGGACATATGCTTTGAACTTAGGTCAGATAGTGTAGGACATCTGCTCCAGAGAATTACCTCAACGTTGGAGCAGATGTCCAGTAAATTGTATTTTGCATGCAAACTAGGAGGGGCGGTGTACGCCACAGCGATTAACCATTCAACTGTAGTATTAGGTCAGGGATGCGCACTCTTTTACCCATATTTTGTTTCCATAGTTTTGTAACTACCAGGTTAGCAGCTCCCATTGTGCTTTCCTGTTTGCATGGTAAGTATTTAGTTATGCATATGTTTTGCATCTGTTTGAGTACTAAGTGTGTATTTGAGCTGTATAAGTGTTGCACATGAGGTGATAAGTCATTCAAATGCAGCCCATGTGGTGAGCGCTGGCTTTATTTTCTGCAGTCCATATTGAATGTAAGTTACAGATTGTTGCTTAGCTGCTGCCAGGGTTAGGACATATGCTTTTAACTTAGGTCAGATAGTGTAGGACATCTGCTCCGGAGAATTACCTCAACGTTGGTGCAGATGTTCAGTAAATTGTATTTTGCATGCAAACTATAAATTGAAGCTAAACTTTCTCCATAAACCAGTATTGCATTGTTTGGATGCGGGGGTGCATTTTAGTCCAGGAGGGGCGGTGTACGCCACAGTGATTAACCATTCAAATGTAGTATTAGGTCAGGGATGCGCAGCCTTCTACCCATATCTTGTTTCCATAGTTTTGTAACTACCAGGTTAGCAGCTCCCATTGTGCTTTCCTGTTTGCATGGTAAGTATTTAGTTATGCATATGTTTTGCATCTGTTTGATTACTAAGTGTGTATTTGAGCTGTATAAGTGTTGCACCTGAGGTGATAAGTCATTCAAATGCAGCCCATGTGGTGAGCGCTGGCTTTATTTTCTGATGTTCAACTTCTCATTTACGCTCTGCTCAGGACTCTGCATAGGGAAGGAGGGAGGGAGGCACTCAAGGAGAGGAGTGAGCTACCTTTCCGTCATCAGGCACCTGTGGGCACAAGCCTACAGTTCCTTATGGTCAATCCGGCCCTGATTTTAAATATGGAAGGGTTAAGGGTTACTAAGGGTAGTAAACGACTCGCTGCCATCATTTTTGCAGCAGCCAGGAAAACTATACTACGCAACTTGACTTCCCCGACTCCCCCTACATTGCAACAGTTCAGATTGAAACTATATTACGTGTTCCTCATGGACTGGGTAGAAGCATCTCTTCAAAAGGAACTACTGTACACACCAAATGTTTCTTTGATATTTGGCACAGTTTTATAGATACAATGACCACTCCCATGAAACAACAAAATAAACAACAAACTAATGATCCTCCAGTTGTGGTCCCTACCGATACCTAACGCTTCCACTCTGTACCTTGGGGTCTTTAATCCCCCCTTCTTTGAGTGGAGGGCATAATTAAGGCACAGCATTAGTTTAGGAACTGGCCTGTATAGGTGTTCCCTCTCCTGCTGTTCTCTACACCAATAGCGTGATGTTGGTTAATTTTAATTATTATGTAACTTTACTGTGATCACCATGTATTAGTTCCTTGATGTACTTGATTCTGAAAATAAGAATGTCTTTTAACAAAACTACTCACCATTTGCAAAATAACTGTTTTATCAGCCAAATACATATGAATTTGTTTACTGTCATGTGTGTGTGTGTGTGTGTATATATATATATATACACTCTGTATATCCTTTTTAATAATGGAAATAAAATGCATGTTTCATCCACAAGATGGCAGACTGATTCCATGTGCAGATATAGGTAGCGCGGTATCCATTAGTGCAAGTCTGCTCTGCAATATATTTGTTTAGCTTGTATTTAAAATGGAGTCGTGCAACAGAACTGCAGAAAATGAAATTGTTATATCAGTGTAATTTTACAACTTCATAATGGCTTTATAAGCTCAAAGTTATCTTATGGGCATCACTATAAAGACAATATAATACCCTGCTTAGTCAAATTGTAAAACTGAACTTAAATTATCGAAATTTAAAGGAAACCTGTATTGATAAAAAAAAATAAACTTTCACTTACCTGGGGCTTCTGGCAGCCACCTGCAGCCTCCCTGTTCCTCACCGTCTCTGAACCATCCTCTGGTCCCCCGCTGGGGTTGAGTTTCTTTATCGCACTGCGTGGCCCTGGCCGTGCGCGTCCTCGTTTGCGTTCCCCTCACCAGGAGCATCCTGCGCAGGCCCAGTACGAAGTTTTTTCATCCTTTTTTTAGTCATTACAGGTTTCCTTTAAATATTTTTTAATCTAAGGACAGTTTCTAAAAGGTTTTTTCCCCTCCTCACTTGAATATTGTAAACACAGGAAAATTGTTAAAAATTGTGGTTGGCCAGATAGTGGTCTAGGGACTGAGCGGGGGCTGCCAGAGCTATCAGTTGTTCAGCCAGAATAAAGGTATTTGCTGACTTGTCATCCAATTTCATGTAGATAACAGGAACAGGCAGTGGGCAGAGGTCATGATCAAATCTCTACAGCAGCACTGGAATGTCACTGTGCAGACACAATCAGTTCTATTATAACCAAGGATTTATTACTACAGTGATCTGTGTCAGTGTACTTTGAGTGTAAGGATACTTTATGAACACTTTCTTTCTACAATTCTTTTGGCACCACTGCTAAGCTATCTTATAGGATTACTTTTATAAAAGTACAATTATAAGAGTGAGGCAATACCTTTTGAAAACTTAGTTTCATGCTTACCGTCCTGCTGTTCGGCATCTGGTGGTTCGTTGTGCCGAGTGTGTGTTGCCTACTTCCTGCTTTTCCTCGGCAGGTTTCACTGTTCTTGATGGTCAGACGCACGCGTGCAGGAGTACGTGATAGTACGCTTATTAAATTACGCGTTTGTGGCAAAATTGCTAATGGTTATTTGTGAATGTGCATGCACGGCTTTCAAACTGCGCCAAGACGAGGAGATGCCAGTCCCTCCCTGTAACCAGTGCTGACAGCTCTGGTTAGCAATAGCTTGTGCTTGCTTGCTACTCTCCTGATTGATTATATGTGTTTGGCCCGGCTAGTATCCTGACCATCCTCCGAACTCTGTTTGCCCTGAACCTGGGCTTGTTATACAGACTATGATTGCTCTCTGCCTGCCCTGGTCCTTGGCTTGTTATACCAACTACGATTGCTCTCCGCCTGCCCTGCTCTTTGGCTTGTTATACCAAGTACGATTGTTCTCTGCCTGCCCTGATCCTTTACATGTTATACCGACTACGATTGCTCTCCGCCTACCCTGATCCTTGGCTTGTTATACTGACTACGATTGAACGCCGCCTGCCCTGAATCTTGGCTTGTATACTCACTGTGTGCTACCACCTCACTGCAGTGTCACCTGTTCTCTAATCCACTCTTCGGGTAACCTGGGGTGTAACCTGATGGGCACTAGGCAGCAGAGTCCATCGGCCCTTGCCCTGGTCACTTAGATTCTGTGCCCTGGGAAGCTCTCACCTCAGCGGAGAGGTGAACAGTATACTCTGCAAAACTAACAGTTCGTTACTAGCCATCTCTTCTGTGTGTCTCGACAGACTTCAGGACTGTGGTCAGAGCCATGTAAATCATTTCTTTTTGCTCTTTTAGGCAAGGCATGCAATCAGAACTGCTGGTTTCTAGAATTTATTTAACCACTTCAGGACCAAATGAATTTTTACATATCAGCACTACTCCCATTCATTCGCCAATAACTTTATTACTACTAATCACACCTAAATGATCTATATATTGTTTTTTTCAGGCCAAATTAGGCTTTTAGTGTGTAATAATTTTGTTTAGCAATTACCTTATTTTCAATGCATTTTAAAGGGAAAAGTAGAGGAAAAAAACTGAAACACACACTATTTCTCCATTAACATCCATTATAGCTTTACAATAAACAGTGCTAACTATAAGTTAAACCCATTAATTTCATTTGCTTAGTCAACCTGGTTATAACAACATTTAGATTATGTTCCTAGCACAATGTATGGTGACAAGATTGTATTTGAAAATAAAGGTGTCTTTTTTTGTTTTCTCATTGTACACTATTGATGATTATAAGACCTTATTTGCAAAATAATGGTAATATACCCTCGTGGCATACATATTTAAAAAGCCAAGTTTCTAAGGTAACAATATATGTTGTTTCTTTCATATTCTGTCACTTTGTTTTCATTTTACAAGTCTTTTATTTTGGTACAGCATATGCACAAAATGTAATTGCTTTTGATTCATTTTGAGACTAAAAAGAATACACAAGACATGGGTCTCAACCCTAAAACTTTCTCAACTCTATTCTACTCTATTCTACTACTTATAAATGTCTTTTTTAGGTTGGATTGAGTTTGTCCGTACCTATTTTCTATGTGATGCGTGTCAAAGATTTAAGACATACCAAAATGTATTCTACAACTCGTCTCGGTTAAAAATGATACCATATGTGCCTCATTTAGTAACAAACTGATAGTGCACTCTCCACAAATACACTGGACGTTACGAAAGTCCAGTTGTCATTAAGTGGTTAATCTATTTTATCCAGCATACTGCTTTTTTGGCATCTTTGCTCTTCAACGGTACAAGAGATCAAATAATAAATCAATCCTGGTGCTCTAATAAGAAAGTCTTACAAGGAAACCACGGGTAAAGCCTACAACATGCTGTTGGTATTATATTTGCCAACTAGCATACAACAGCTTTGGAATTCTGCGGGAGGAAGTATATACAGATGCAGATATTAGCAGTGCATGGATACAAACTAGTTACTGTATATGTTTTCTTTGGTTGCAAGGTGCCCAACACGAATGTACGATCTAAAAAAAAAGTGCCAGTTAAGGAAATCCTTATAATTAGTAAGGACAAAAACTGATCTAATCAGAGTTAGGAGCTCCCAAAAAAATAATAATTGCAAAAGCTGCATAATATTATAGAAGACTATGTGTAATGGAAAACAGCAATAATACCTAGCAATGTTGAGTAGAGAGATCACCTAATATGCTGATCTCTGCTCACACAGGAGAGAAAGCTGTGAATAGACAACTCAAAAATGTGGTAGAAAATGGTCAGTTACCTATTTACAGATGGACAGACCTGTGCCTTTTTAAACTAGGTAGACGTACCATATGAAATTCCTGTATACAGTACTGACATAAAATGACATAAAATGGTAATTTTAATACCTGAATGCGAATCTTTGATTACGAGAACAATGGTGTAATTAGCATAACAATAACATAAAGGGTGACAGCCATACACTGGTCCATTGCCACCAGATCAACCAACACATAGAGAGGGATCTATTGGCTGCCCATACACTGCACACTGATTTTGAATCGATTTCAGCCTGAAATTGATTCACAATCTGTGGAGCTGCTGCTGCCCACCGCTCCCAGCAATACATCACCTCTCCGCCGGCGCGAGTCCCCGCTGTTCCTTCTGTCCGTGCTGGGCATCTTCTTTTTACTTCCTGTCACATCATGTGACCTGCGGAAGTTCAAACAGTAGAGGGCGCTCTACTATTTGAACTTTCCCTGACAGGACGGTACAGGGAGTGAAGAGAAGATGGCCAGCCGGAGCAGGAACAGCGGGGACTTGCGCCAGCAAGGAGGTAATGTATTGCTGGGTCGGTCATCGGCCAATCAAACGCCGCTATCGACGTGCTCCCGACCCAGCCGGCGATTGAGAGAAATTTTCCGGCGGGACAGATCGACAGGATCGATAGATTGCCATCCGAAATCGGTCAGCATTTGCGTTATCGATTTAACAGCAAAACGTCACAGTGATCGAATCTGCTGTATATTGGCGGTATTTCGACACAGTGTATGGGCACTTTAATTTGCTCAAGTAAAACGAAAAACACAACTATGCTAAATCTTTTCTTTGATTGTTAATATTTTTGAATTCCTAGGACAATGTTTAGATCAGCAGAGACTGTGGCTATGAATTGTTTTGGAGAGCAGTGTACCCTCATGACAAATAGCAAAACAATCTATGTGACTTCAGTGTGTTAGGGACTGTCAGTGCATTTTGTCACCTGATTATTTATGTGTTCTTAGCCAGGTGACTATTGTTATATTCTTTATGTGTATTTGACCAAGTGATTATTGTTACGTACGTTATATGCATCTGGCAAGGTGGCTATTGAAAATGTTTTTATATGATAACTTATCTTGCCAACAGTAGTGCTTGCTATTCTGTATACAGGCTTTCAGTTTTGTTATATTTTTGGGTGCCTGCAAAATTATTTATGTATTTTATAATCTCCATGTTTCCAGGAAGTGCTGCATGACAAAGCATAATGGTGGTCCATAACAAAGTAACTTTGGCACCCTACCATTAGACTGACCTGCAATCTCCACAGATTTGTAAACAGGAGCTCTGATTTTTTTACACTAATTTAAAATGATTTACTGTGGAAGGCTTCAACTGCCTTTGTAGCCAAGTTTTATTAGATTATTTATTTTTAATAGTGCTTCGTCCCTGTGCAGCTTCCAGGATTTGTATTTTTCTTGCGACAGAGGTGCCTCAGGTACGACACCAGAAATAACCCTGCTTAGACCCTTTAACCAGAATACTTTTGCATTTTTAATGGTGGTGTTCTATTAACCTGAGAGCATTACAGAGCTGCATATGGTAAGATAACTGTATGGGGTAGCTCTAATGGTTTGCAGCTGATTTGAAAACTATATCTTGTCTCAAGTATGTTTCTCAGAGATATTTTTAGCTACAAAGTGATTTCACTGAGCATTACACTTAAAGCACCTGCCATTGCAATTTCCTGTCAATCATCTCTTAAGTAATATAAGTGGGAACGAGTTGACTAAGCTCTCTTCTGTTAAGGAAAAACAATCAGGCCTTCTAGGTCACAGACAGCAGGTTGCCTAGACATTGCACATGGGAGGGAGCAAAGACAAGAGACATTGGAAAACTATCAACTGAATCAGGAAAATTGTAAAAAAGATAAATGAACTTAAGGAGACTGGAGAAGCACTGTACAATAAATGTAGACAGAATATGTTATCTGAACATTTAACCTCCTGCCGCCCGCGTCACGCCAGTAGGCGTGGCCGCGGCGGCAGCCCCAGGACCGCCTAACGCCAATTGGCGTAAAGTCCTGGGGCTCTGTTTAGCATGAGATGGTGCGCGCGCATCTCATGCTCGGAGGGCGGAGCTGTTGCCGCTCGGGAGACTGTTAGACGGCGATCATGCCGTCTATTTACTTGGTGCAGCGCTGCGATGAGCAGCAGCGCTGCACCGGGGACAGCCGTGTGACACGGCTGTCCCCATGGGGGACAAGAGAGCGATCGGCTCTCATAGGCAGAAGCCTATGACAGCCGATCGCCATAATTGGCCGGCTGTGGGGAGGTAGGGAGGGAGGGAGGGAATAAATTTAAAGGTACAGGGGATTTTAAAAAAAAACACCTAACAATAATATTTATTTAAAAAAAAATAAACATGGGGGAGCGATCAGACCCCACCAACAGAGAGCTCTGTTGGTGGGGAGAAAGGGGGGGGGGATCACTTGTGTGCTGAGTTGTGCGGCCCTGCAGCTTGGCCTTAAAGCTGCAGTGGCCAATTTAGCTAAAAATGGCCTGGTCACTAGGGGGGTTTAGCCCTGCAGTCCTCAAGTGGTTAAAAGGCACCTTTCACCTATATGCAACAAAAGCCACTTGTGTGAACTGAACAACCTCTGAGACTGCAGATTGCTTAAGCTGCAGGGACATCACTATTTCCAAGGAAAGAGAGTCTGAAGGTTATATGACTTTCTTATACGACTTTCTAACATGATTCATTCTATATGGTTACTTTACCCTTTAGTGTGAGCCTTGTTCTATACATCTTTAGTGGTTTAGGTCCTGATACTGAAGACCTCTTCCATGTGTTATTTCATCTTTCTTTTTTAATTTCTCTGAAAATAGCTAAAAAATAGTGTGAGAAAAATACCAGTGTCAGCATATTATTTATATAGACTATAGGTAATACATACACAGAATGGGTAATACAGTAACACCAAGTTATTTTACAGGTAAGCGCGCTGATTTAATTAACTTTAATTTCCTAAAGTTTTTCTTGGGATGTTTTTCTCACCTTATCTATAAAACTTCTTTTCAGTATCTAGCAAGTGAAAGAAAAAATACTAAGGGCTAATTCACAGCGTAAAGATGTGTTGCAGAATAATTTGGCATGTCAACTCACTGTCCATACAATTCTATGGGCCTGTTCACAGTACTACGTTGTAACTGATCATGTTATTCTAACTCGCTGCATGCAGGCTTTATATATTAAAGTTTATGTCCAGTCTCCATTGCAGTTCACACTCATTATAACACATTCATGATCTTCAGAAACCTGCTAGATTTCATTTATGCTTGCGTGAAGTCACTGGCTCCAGCCTGCTGATCACCTGACATCTAACTGCTAAACAGTAACCAGCACAACTACCGTCTAAATGTTTACTATTTACCTGCATCAGTGTTTTACTTCAGCTAACATCTGGAAGTATGACTGAAGAAGGGGACTACACCCCAGAAAGTTTGCATAATTTAACTTTATCAGTTAGCCATTAAAGAGGAACTCCAGTGAAAATAATGTAATAAAAAAAGTGCTTCATTTTTACAATAATTATGTATAAAGGATTTAGTCAGTGTTTGCCCATTTTAAAATCTTTTAAATCCCTGATTTATATTCTGACATTTATTACATGGTGACATTTTTACTTTTGGCAGGTGATGTAGCTGCTGCATGCTTTTTTGGCAGTTGGAAACAGCTGTAAACAGCTATTCCCACAATGCAGCAAGGTTCACAGACAGGAAACTGCCAAGAGTACGTTTCTTTTCTTGTTTCTTGTGGGAAGGGTTTCACCACAATATCAGCCATACAGCGCCCCCTTATGGTCTGTTTGTGAAAAGGAATAGATTTTTCATGTAAAAGGGGGTATCAGCTACTGATTGGGATAAAGTTAAATTGTTGGTCGGAGTTTCTCTTTAAAAGTTATCATTTGTTTGGTTTACAGAAACATTTTTACTACTAGCCACTGTCCCAGAATTAGTATGCAGATCGGGTCTTCTGAGTAAAGTCTGACTTTTGAAGGCAAAAAGCAGGACAGTAAGGCATTTGGTGTTTTTAAAAATAAATCTGACCAATACGATGTACTACTACTGGTTACTTTAACAACAAAGTAAAATAAAAACAAAATGAGTGTTCATTGTGCAGCAGTCTAGTAATGTTTAGCAATCAAGGTCATGCTAGTAACAGGAGTATTAAAAAGATCACACGTAATGTACGTAGTCTTGAGTACAGTATAACATGACTAATAATTACAGTAGGTAGCCTTGGGTATATTTTGTAACCAATGATGGCTCATTTTCTTCTTACACACTAGGACTGTTTAACCTTTACCCTGCCTGCACTTAGTCCCTCATCTACCTGTATCCACCACAGTGCAATTTGGGAGGAATTGCAGGGCACACCCATCATGCACAATATCGTTGCGTGATCTACAAGTCTTGTTTATAGTTAAAGGATGACTGAAGTGAGAGGGATATGTAGGCTGTCATATTTATTTCCTTATAAACAATACCAGTTGCCTGGCCTCCTGCTGATCCTCTGAGCCATAGACCCTGAACAAGCATGCAACGGATCAGCGGTTTCTGACATTATTGTCAGATCTGAGAACTTTAGCTGCATGCTTGGCCCTGGTGTTATTCAGACACTACTGCAGCCAACTAGATCAGCAGGGCTGCCATGTAACTGGTGTTGTGTAAAAGGAAATCAAGATGGCAGCCTCCATATCCCTCCAACATCAGTTGTCCTTTAAGAAAAATCACTATGATGGTTTAAATAGATACTTTTAACACACATAAAAGGTTCCTAATCTATTATCTTTACCCTGAGCTTATCATGACCTTATCAGTAGGGCGTTCAGATATGTATGTATGGGAAGCTTCACACACACACACACACATCTCTCTCCTTCGGGTTCACACTCCAGTCTGTCTGTCTTATTCCTCACTTCAATTTCCTTTTTTTGACTCAAACGCAGTGAGACAATTTGTCACTTTAGGTGCACAGATTGGTGGCTGGAAAGGAAAGTGTGCAAACACTATTGCTAGGGTTAGTTGCAGAAATTGATTAAACTAGTCTATCATTATCGGGCAGTAAAAACACATGGGAACAGAACAGGACAGAGAAGAATGGAAATCAGAACTTACTGTGAGACGAGCTGAATTTTTGAATATTTAGATATGGTGCCAGGATTCCCATTGTCCAAGAGATTGGACCAGGAAGAACTTCAAGTAAGCGGACCCAAGCGGGAAACCGGGAAAGCGAATGGTGGGTTGATGGTTCTTTAAACAAGAGAGAATTTTCTAGATCAGGGGTAGTGAACCTACCGCTCGGGAGCCAGGTTTGTCTTTTTTGATGGCTACATCTGGCTCACATACAAATCAGTAGTAGTTGATTCAGTATGCTACACTGATCAAGCAGCGCAGCTTAGTGTGGCACTGCAAGTAACATTTTTCTAAGTAGGCACATACTACTGTAGCATGCACTACTAACTTACTCGCTCTCCCCGAAAATGAACGGCTATTTCAATTGTCCCACTCCACCCTGTCAGGTCTAGTGAATTTGTGGGACGAGATCCCTGCACTTTGATTGGCCCAATAGGCTGCCTGTCACTTGACAGGCAGCCTATTGGACCAAAGTGCGGGGATCTCATCCTGCAAAGTGAATCAGCTAGCTAATTGTACAAGCTGTTAGTCGGTATTTCTCCTGTCTGGCTCTCGGAGAAATTGCTGATGTTGGTGAATCCCAGCATATTGTATGGCTCTCAGGGAAATACATTTTAAAATATGTGTTGTTTATGGCTCTCTTAGCCAAAAAGGTTTCTGACCCCTGTTCTAGATGAACATTTTTCACAGCTGGATTTTGATAGTGGTTATTTTTTTTAACAAGGTATGTGTTTTATTGTATCAAAATAATTTTAAATGTTTTAATTACCCCAGTGTGAAGAATTAAGGGCTACAAAGGGAAACCCCGCTTATCTACTCATCAGGGTGGGGATGGTGAACATACTTGTGTTCTTCTGTTACACCCTCTCATACATTCACCATCGGAGTTTGTGCTTTTTAACTACCTTCAGGCTACTCCCAATCGATTAACCCACTGATTGATATGGGCAGCTACTCCCAATGAGCCCACTGATTGATGTGGCCAGCTACACCCTAGGTATTAGCCCACTGATTGATGTGGCCAGCTACTCCCAATGAATTAGCCCACTGATTGATGTGGCTAGCTACTCACAAAGTATTAGCCCCCTGATTGATGTGGCTAGCTACTCACAAAGTATTAGCCCCCTGATTGATGTGGCTAGCTACTCACAAAGTATTAGCCCCCTGATTGATGTGGCTAGCTACTCACAAAGTATTAGCCCCCTGATTGATGTGGCTAGCTACTCACGAAGTATTAGCCCCCTGATTGATGTGGCTAGCTACTCACAAAGTATTAGCCCCCTGATTGATGTGGCTAGCTACTCACAAAGTATTAGCCCCCTGATTGATGTGGCTAGCTACTCACAAAGTATTAGCCCCCTGATTGATGTGGCTAGCTTCTCACAAAGTATTAGCCCACTGATTGATGTGGCCAGCTACTCCCAATGTGATGTAGTCACTTTTTTTGCTTCCTCCCCTACGCACTCTTTATCCCTGTGTGTAATGCACCTTACGCTGTAACCCACACCACCATTTCTGTGTTTCCTTGGTGATGTTTCTTCTATTCCTTGTTTTGCTTGGCTTTTTATTTTGTAAATATATCTTTGTTCCTGGACACCTTCTGGATCATCAAATCACTTCGGAATTCCATCCATTTCCCTTCCATTCAGTGGCATCTTGAAACACTGTTAAACTCCATGGTATTGACATTTGCAGCAATATTGGGATCTTACTCCTCTTTGGTTTTCTGAGATTCTGACTAGAGTAGGTATCTAATACATTAATACCAACGATGGCCTATAAATCTGTCTATGTTCTGGCCTATATACACACACACACACCATTTGTAATAAGAATATGGAGTCAGAACTCTATTATTGGTTGCTATTGGTTAGTGGAGCCATTAGTGATGTCAGGTTTCACTTACAGAGTGCCACCATCCACTTGCAGCTGATAAGCATACTGTGCTGCCCCTAATTAAGCAGCATTTTAGCATTAGTAAAAGAATGACCAGATAGCACCATAAACCTCAAATTCTCTAACTACAGTTTTGGGGTTTGTTTTTGTTTCTTTTTAGTACGAGGCACTGGGTCAAGCACATATATCCTCTGTATTACAAAGCTGCTGTGTGATGATTTTCCATCCCACTTTGCAAGGTGCATCCATTGATGACAGCCACATGGGTTTGGCATCACTGAAGTTCTGTGACTCCTTTATCTCCTGGCCTTTCCCTTTTGAGATTGCAGTGTTTACAAGGGTTCAGTATTGTCTTCTATTTTAAGAAATTATACAATTGAGATTTTACTAACAACACTATAGGTGCCCGTGCACTCATTGATTCCCCCAAATGACAGATCGATAGATTGATTTTGTCCAAAAATTTGATCAAAAGTATTGATCCAACAGGATGGAAAATTTACAGTGGACCCAAATTAAAAATACAAGATTTCAGAAATGAAATCTGTTTTCTAAATTATAATAATACATAGCAGCCTTTTTTCAGCTGCATGATGACAAATATAAAATATTTTACATTTATTGGAGGAACCCCTCCCTTCCTTTCATATTGCCGGAAAAGAATCCGGCAAAATGCTGGAGTAGGTGGTGTCCGGCAAAGGAGGAATTGCTAATGGCTGCCGCCTGTATAACCCTAATTATGAAAAGAGACGGGTGAAAAGCATGCACTGAAATGCTCATATGTTTGAAGAAGTGTTTATCTTTGTATGTGTCAGAGTGGTGCAACTAAATATTTTTGAACTAAAAAAAATGTTTGGTTTAGGTCCACTTTAAGCTGAGCGGGCGAGAACATTAGTAGATCGATAGATGGCCCATAGTGTTGCACTGCATCTAACAGTATGCATGGGCACCTGTTTGTATGCACAGGCACACATAAAACCTTGATTACACTGTACAAATTACGTATCCTCAAATGTTAAATATTTGAAGGCAATTTAAAGGCCATATTTGTAGAATTATGTGAACAAAGAGACTTTGTTCTGGTGGCAGACTAGATAAATATATAGAAAACCATCCTTTCTATACCAAAAAAGGTTCATCGCATTAGACTACCATTCATTATAGCCCATAAAATAATTGATCCCGGGCTGTTACTGTACTGGAAATATGGGTTTATCATATTAACCCTTGAGCAAAAACAAAAACGTATAGCACAGAAACATACTTATTCTTTTTGAAAAGTGAAGAGCAAACACTGACAAAAATCTATCACATACAACAGAATACCTTTACAGAGGTAAACCCAGGATTTTCAAGGGGGGATTCTTGAAATGTCCCTCTCAGCCTCAGCCACACACAATACAGTATAATAATACTGCAACTGGTGCAAGGATAACAACCTAGTACTTAACTCTGCAAAGACAGTTGAGCCGATTGTAGACTTCAGGAGGCACCCCCTCCCCTCCCACCAGTCCTCATATGCGATTCATAGGTCTCTAGAGTACCATCTGTTCGGTTCCTTGGTACGACCCTCACAAATGACCTGAAATGGGGGCAGAACACCACCAAAATTCAGAAGAAATCGCAGCAGAGACTGTTCTTCCTGCGCCAACTCAAAAAAATTGGCATGCCGCGGGAGCTGCTGACCAGCTTCTACACCGCAACCATTGAATCAATCCTCTGCTCCTCAGTCACTGTCTGGTATGCTGGTGCGACGGCCAACGACAGGTATAAACTGCAGAGGGTCATAAATGACGCAGAGAAGATCATCGGATCTCCACTGCCACCTCTTGATCTCCTTCACTCTGCTAGGATGAAGTCGAGGGCCACTAGGATCTCTCGCGACCCCTCCCACCCTGGCAGCAGGTACTTCGAGCTTCTCCCGTCGGGTCCCCGCTATAGAACTATCCCATCCAAAACTACCAGGCGCTGAAAGTCCTTCTTCCCACAAGCAGTTCTTCGTCTAAACTAGTGGGGGACTCCCATTAGCTGAGCATAATCTCCCAGCCGCTACCACCTTGGTCGGAATCTGAACTGTCCTTAAATTTCTGTTTTTTGTAGGCCACAATGACCTCCTGGAAATGTAATTGTTACATGTACCACAGCACACCTGTAAATGTCTATCTGTTTTGCCTGTCTTATGTAGTTTGCCTATGCCATGTGTACCACAAATAATTCTGAGTATGACTCCTGTTGTACTCGGCGAATAAAAATGATTCTGATTCTAATATGGGTACACATAATGCAATTTCCTGTCCGACTGAAAGGATCTGACAATTATTTCCTAAATGTCTGATCTGCTCCCGATCAACAACGAGATCGATCAGGAGCGGTTTGGATACAGATAATAATGAGGACAGCCGGCATTGCTAATGAAGGGGAAAGTGAAGTATTCATACAGCAGGGCACAGAGCTGTGCTCATACCTGGCTCTGTTAAGTTCCCCAGAGCTGCTCTATGCTCTGTGCACAAGCTGCTGCTCCATCCAAAGTCAACTGTAACAGGGAAAGAAAGGGGGCGGTGCGGTGAGCTGCAGGATACCTGCACATATTCTGGTGTCTCAACTTGTGCCTGTCCCCAGACACTGCACCTGCCCTGGTCTGAGAGGGGATTCTGGACAGCTGTAATCACCCCTGCGTTTTCCTATGCTTTATAGTAAACTCCAAGGAACCTGGCCAAGTAGTTTGCTATACAGGCACATTGTCGTGACATGAGGACTGAGCTTACTATAATAGCCAGAGGTTTACTATACCAAACTTTACTATAACGAGATTCTACTGTGTACTGTAGAATTTCATTTTTGAACACCCCTCATGTACACGAAACAATGCATTTGTACCTTTTGTTTTACATTTGTCTTTACCTTAATTTAAATAAAAAGTTTTGAAATAACTTACTCCCAGAAGAGTTTTTCACTTAGACCAGTAGCAAACGCATGCTTTGACACTGGATTTTTAGACAGTTGAGTGCTTGATATTCTGGTTAAGCCTGTTAAACAACTCTACAAGAATATATTGTTCACAGCTGTACATTTAGAGCAAAGTCCGGCTTCTGTATTTAGACAACATAATTACCATCTGTGTGTCTCCTCAAGCAGGAGATACTCTGAACAAGCAGAACACTGTCATGATTGTGAATATTTTTAGAACCATTCCTGTACAAAAAAGAAAATACAGGAAACATATCAAATCAAATACATTTTATTTCAAACAAAAATACAAAACAAACACAAAATAGTCCTATCTATAACAGTCTTTTAGACAGTGTAGGATGGAAAATGTTTTCAGTTTACAATTAGAAATTGTGAAGGTTTATTTCACAGATATTTCAAGATAAAAAGAACAAAAAACGCTTGGAAAACTAAAGCATGGTGTTATCTACAGTATGTTGATGTACCAAGAGGTGAGGTTACTCTGAAGGTATGTATGCACACACACAGACACACACACACAACATGTCTTTCCATTTTTCTTGGCTGTGGAACTGGTTCCCCAATCCTTGGGTGATACTGCTATCTTACAAGGAAAGAATACATTGAAATCATAAAACTTTACTGGCAGTGTCTTTGAACAGACAAAAAACTGCTGAAATATTGAATTCCAATGTAAAACAGAGTTTTGCATTCACAGATACCACACTAATATCAGTAAACTCGTTTTTTTGTTTAACTGGTACAGATCAGGGTCTGATTTTTAGTATATCTCTACTAAGAGATACTAAATATATTTAAAAGGTTCCACTTTTCAACTAAACTCTCCCGCACATTGTCCAAGCCCCTTTTGTTATCACCTTAAAATCTAAATCGGGAACCTCATAAGCTGTGCCACTAACAGCCCCAAAAATCTTACCCTTTGCAAACCAGTCAAACTAAAACATGGGTGTCTAAAATATTAATTTCCGAGCCAGAATAACAATAATAACAAAACAACTACAGTAAAATATCTACCACATGACCCATAAAAAATTATTATCAAAATGATTTAAAATTACATTTTAATACTTTTTTAGTGTCTAAACAAGACAATTTATTGTAAAAAATTAAATAGTATTAATTTATTACTAAATATTTGAGAGATAACAGTGCATTAACCTTTGTTTTTACATTGTAGTACATAATATTCCTTTTAGATTACATATGGCCTTATATACAATATAATATCAGACCAATAAACATAATAATTTATAGCGTAATCAGTGTCCACTTCTCAGAATTATGGCGGCTAGTAAACTGCTTGATGTGACAATACAGATTTATGAGAAATAGATACAAAATGGTAAGATGTTGTCCTGTGGCCCTTAAATAATGTTATACATTAATAACCAACTAGAATAAACGCTGATCTCTTCAGTGCAGCTTATAACACAAAATCAAATATGTGATTTGATGACTGGGACTAAAGTACATCCACGCAGCGAGCGTGTTAAATAAACCTGATATGATTGTTTACAGATTATAGATTTTTAAATTAGCCTTTTGACATTGTTCAAATATTACTTAAATTGAGTATTTTACCATAACAACCTTGTTAAAAATAATACAATTTGAAATGTTAAAAAAAATGTGATAAAGCTGTGGTAATCTGAGCCAATATGGCCATTCTAAGCAGGCCCTGTAAGCACATAAACCATGGCGCTTAGGTATACCTTTATCCAGAGCATTATTCAGCTAGCTTGCTACTTGCAGAATGCATGGGAATGATATACTGCATGCCCTCAGATACACTACAGGTAGCCCCCAAATTACAAACGCCCGACTTATGAACAACCCGCCAATACGAATGGCTTGTGTTTCCATGGGAATAAGTCCATTTTTTTATTTTCAGATTAGACTTGTTTTTGAGAAAATAGATTTTTAACAAATTCAAAGAAAAAATGGCTTTTAAACTTGTATAAGCAGGTACAGAGGACAGAGGTGACACAGAGGGGGACACTGGAGGCACAGCGGATGTACAGGGGACAGAGATGGCACAATGTTCCGACTTAAGAACAGATTCAGGTTAAGAACGAACCTACAGTCCCTATCTCGTTCATTAACCGTGGATCTACCAAGTTTTATAAAGTTGTAACTTGGGTCTGGGCGTATCTGTCCTCATTGCTTGTGTCCTTGGTTGAATCCATGCATGCAGAATACAAAACCATGGGCTTCTACTGATGTGTGAGGAATCAGTTGAGGTCAGTAGTGACCATACTGAGATAGAACATATACATCCTGTTAAAGCTGAATATTTTGCCATCTGTAAAATACTCAAAGAAAGCTGATTTTATATATAAGAAAAAGAAGCACATTTAGCAATGACATTATGTTGGTGAAAGCCAAAGGGTGGTTTTGGGGACATAGATTGCTCTTCAATAAGTCTCAAGCTGCACAGATTCTAAGCATGAATGTTTTCTAAAGCAACTGAATTATGCAATAACAATGAAACATGAAACTGTTCTACTGCAGCTAGAGCAACAAATATGTGTAATGTTTTACTGGAAGTGTCTTATTAAATATTTATGGCCTGTCACAAATCTGGACAAAATATGGTCTCATTGTTTTATTCTTTTTAAATAAGCTTTTAAAAATTGTCTAGCATCCTTTTTTTTTGGATTATTTTTGCTCTAATGGGAATTGTTTATAAAAGGACAAGTACCGTATGTAATTAATAGGTAATGCACAAATTACAAAAGCATTACACTTTGCATTATACTTTTTGTCACATTAATTGGTATAGCAAGTCAGTTTTAAATAGTACACAATGCCCACATATCTATTGAATTGCGAAAATCATGTTTTTAATTAAAAAAATGTGTTTAACATCTTTGCCCTACCTAAACCGCCGCATCCCCTCCGCTGAAATCTATCTAAATCCCCCCTAACTCCCCCCTTCCTCTCCCCCACAAAATCCACAACTATCTTCGTCGTGGATATTGCTGCTGTTGGAGGCAGAGCTATGAGCCGCAGCTCTGCCTCCGTGAGCGGTCTATTAGCGGCGGATCTCCGCCTCTCCCCTGCCCCTCTCAGTAAGGGAAGATTTAAAGGGGCGGGGGAGAGGCGGGCGATTCGGGCTGATAGACGCGCTGAGAGGCAGAGCTTCGGTTCATGGCAGAGCTTCGGTTCATAGCTCTGCCTCTCACGGAAGCGCTGCCCGGATTGCCCTCCTGGTAGTTTGGGGGGGTTTAGTTAGGGTACAGCGGCGGGGATGTGGTGGTTTAGGTAGGGCAAAGATGTTAAACACAATTTTTAATTAAAAACCTGATTTTTACGAGACTTCAGAGTCTCTTTAACCACTTGCCGACCGCACGCTTATACCGTGCGTCGGCAAAGTGGCAGCTGCAGGACCAGCGACGCAGTACTGCGTCGCCAGCTGCAGGCTGATTAATTAGGAAGTAGCCGCTCGCGCGAGCGGCTGCTTCCTGTCAAATCACGGCGGGGGGCTCCGTGAATAGCCTGCAGGCCGCCGATGGCGGCTCGCAGGCTAAATGTAAACACAAGCGGAAATAATCCGCTTTGTTTACATTGTACGGCGCTGCTGCGCAGCAGCGCCGTAAGGCAGATCGGCGATCCCCGGCCAATCAGCGGCCGGGGATCGCCGCCATGTGACAGGGGACGTCCCGTCACTGGCTGCACAGGACGGATAGCGTCCTGTGCAGCCTCGATCTCCGGGGGGGCCAGGTAGGAGAGGGAGGGGGAGGATTTCGCCGCGGAGGGGGGCTTTGAGGTGCCCCCCCCGCAACACCCAGGCAGGCAGGAGAGATCAGACCCCCCCTGCACATCATCCCCATAGGGGGGAAAAAAGGGGGGCAATCTGATCTCTCTGCCTGCAACCTGATCTGTGCTGGGGGCTGCACAGCCCACCCAGCACAGATCACTCAAAACAGCGCTGGTCCTTAAGGGGGGGTAAAGGGTGGGTCATCAAGTGGTTAACAGATAGGGAGGAATTGGCACTCCTTTAAATATTTATTAATATTGGCAGGAAGATGAGAAATGCCAATGTTTCGAGACCATGGAGAGTCTTCTTATTAGGGCATAATAGTGAAGTGATATTATAATGAGGCAATTACAAATATTGCTCTTAAAATGCCTGTTACGGTTGAACATCAGAATATAGCAATAGCACCTTAATAGAGGCCTCCAGTGGTCTTCATATGTTGGCATTTCTCATATTCCTGTTTGAATAAATGGTAAAAGGAGTGCGACTCATCCTCCATCTTCTTATAGCAAATGCTGGCATACTGTATGAATTAATACATCCTTTCTGAATATTTTACATTGTGACTTAGCTTATCCTAATACGCTGTTTTAACATTTTTAAATGTTTCTGCCAAACTGATGTGAACATGTTTACTACTTATTAATGCACTAGATTTGTGTGCTGTATATTTTAAAGCCAATAGCCCAAACTAAAATATGAAATAAACTTCAGGCAGAAAATGTATTATAATATAATATTACTGCTAATGTTAATGAAATTATACAATGTAGGCAACCATTGCTGAATGTTATGTTTGTAGAGCACATGTAGACACTGAGCATTTGTGCTACAATTGCTGTGGACTCAATACCAAAAATCCACAGGAGCTTCTAAAGTTACTGGGTGAGAATCATCAATTTAGGTGTATTGCCAATTATACAGTAAAAGCACAGTTTAAATCAGAACAGTTTACATTTTGCAAGTAACTAGTTTACTTTTGCTCATTGCATTTGTATGCAAACTTGAGCATGTCTTAGCTGGCTTGGAAAGCCTGTTAGTTTTGAAAAAAAAATGTTAACATAGCTTGTATTGTATGAACAGGAAGAAATCATTTAAAACTCTTAAATTCTTTGTGCATAACAAATTAATTATTCTTCCATAATACATTTTTAATTGCCTGGCCTTTCTAAGCTGTTATTCTGTGGCAATGTCAGAAGATGCTTGCATCAAAGAACAAGAATCTTTGAGCTCCTCCCCTATTCAATTTGTACTCACATGAGGTAGTCAGGCAGGAGCTGGGAGGGAGCAGCAGCTAGTCTCTCCCTCTGAGGACAGGGCAAGAGGGAACAGAGGAAGGAGGTGAGCCAAATCAGGTGATGGCTGTGCTCAGGATGCAACTCCCACTCTCCTGGCAGCACCATGCGGTTCTGCACAGATCTTTCAGTTATGAGACTTGTTCAAAAATAATTTCTCTGGAAAAGTTGCATGAATATGAAAATTGTTATGGTATAATCCACTATTCAACTTTACTGACACTGGAAAACTGGAAAGGTGAATTAGAGCATTAAAAGCCATTGGGTTGTATCCATTCATGTGTTCTCAATCATTACTTGCTTAAATACTCCACTTACAGCAAGGAAATCTAATCTGGAACATACATATTCCTAATTATTTATCATCTATAGACTAGAAAACTGAATGGTGATATGTAGCTCCTATGAATCCTACATTGACACAATAACACTTATGCAATTCACTTTTTCTCCTAAGTTTTTTCCTAGGTGATATTTTCACAACATATTATTACAAAGCCTTTTGAGCAAGAAAATATTCAAAATAATTTTGACAGTCCTTTTTCAACTGAAAAAGTTGCAAAATTATTTTAAGTAGAAGATGAAAAATTATCTCCAAGGAGAAAACTCCACTGTTTCTTCTGAGTTTTCTCCTAGGAAATCAATGTTCAGCTTCTCTAATTTTTTAGCAATCTGTAATTGAAAAAGTACCAAAGCGTATTTGAAAAAGAACCATCAAAATTATTTTGAGTATTTTTTTGTTTGTTTTGTTTTTTGATTAAAAATGCATTTTATTGACAAGGTGCTAAAATATATGTAAAGGAGAACACTCAGGAGAAAAAGTTAATTGAATATGGACCAATACATCCTATTAGGAAATAGCGCCACGTTTGTAAGTAATGTAAAAGGGCATTTTAAAAAAGTACAGTATAGGTGTACAGCACAGTAATACAATACATGCCTCATGCAGATCTAAGTCTGAAATATACATTTATATATTTATATATATTACATAAAAACCTCATAAGATACCTGAGATGCATTTCAGTCATCCAATGTGGACACCTTGCTATTGATATTAGTCTTAATGATTAATACATTGAAACGTTAAATATCAGTAATGAATGCTTGTAGAAACAAATGCAAATGGTTATAAAACAAGAGTGTGATCTACGCTCACGATGTTGAGTGTGTTGCCACAACTGGTGATTTGTGTTTCTCTTGTGAATCCTCACAATTTAGCTGCTCTTCTGCACCAGCGCTATTTAGCAACATACAAAAGACATTGAAATAATAAGGTCTGGGCAACATAGTAATTCATCCGCAATCTGAGTAAAATAAATGATATGACGTTCAAAAAGCTCATTACTCTCAAGCATCAGGGCAAGTATGTTTACTTTTTTAGTTTATTTTTCACATCCTATATAGTGGGGGACAGAAGATGGGATCCAAGGAAGCACTGGGTGGCTGCTACATATCATTCTGGTTTATCATCTGTCTAGTTCCAGTCCATCCATGAAACAGTCCTGTCATTTCAATACCTAGATGGGTAAAGAAATGTAAGCCTGACACACTTGTGGGTAATGGCTTATTCCAAGGAGACACAGCATAGTGTGAAGCTGTGTGAGCAGAAAGCACCTACTTTTTCAGATTGTGCACTTTTGACGTTTTAGGTCTAATGTCCTCACACCTTACCCTTACTTTTCATGCCCCCTTACGCAAAAGTGACATAATCAGGTATATAAGATATTTAAAAACACTTCATCAGGTATCATAATGTTTTAGAAAGTTTCCTAAACTTATCAAGGTGCTGTGAAGTGAAATGTTGACTTTTTTGCCATTACAATACAAGAGAAAACCCCAATATCTGATATGAATGAGATTCCCTTCTACAGAGACGTTTATTTCATATTCTTCAGTAGAAAGATATGGCCTGTTGGGGACAGGAGGTTTATGGCTTCATCTTTTGAATCAATTTTTTTTTTTTATTATAGACCAAAGACATTCAATCCATTGATTAAAAAGCAAACTGTACAGCAGTTTTAGTGATTTTAAAGAGAACCCGAGGCGGGTATTTGAAATCTTAACCACTTGCCGACCGCGCACTCATACCGCGCGTCGGCAAAGTGGCAGCTGCAGGACCAGCTGCCAGCTGCAGGCTGATTAATCAGGAAGCAGCCGCTCGCGCGAGCGGCTGCTTCCTGTCAATTCACGGCGGGGGGCTCCGTGAATAGCCTGCGGGCCGCCGATGGCGGCTCGCAGGCTAAATGTAAACACAAGCGGAAATAATCCGCTTTGTTGACATTGTACGGCGCTGCTGCTGCGCAGCGCCGTAAGGCAGATCGGCGATCCCCGGCCAATCAGCGGCCGGGGATCGCCGCCATGTGACAGGGGACGTCCTGTCACTGGCTGCACAGGACGGATAGCGTCCTGTGCAGCCCTGATCTCCGGGGGGGGAGCAGGTAGGAGAGGGAGGGGGGAATTTCGCCGCGGAGGGGGGCTTTGAGGTGCCCCCCCCGCCAGCCACATGCAGGCAAGAGAGATCGGACCCCCCCAGCACATCATCCCCCTAGTGGGGAAAAAAGGGGGGTGATCTGATCTCTCTGCCTGCTACATGATCTGTGCTGGGGGCTGCAGAGCCCACCCAGCACAGATCACTTAACACAGCGCTGGTCCTTAAGGGGGGGGTAAAGGGTGGGTCCTCAAGTGGTTAAGAGACCACAGAGGCATGGTCCTGTGCATAATGACATGCCTCTGGGTCTCGCTATTTCTGCCTCTAGTCCCCCCCGGGGGCTCCTGTGCCCCCCTGTAAAAAGTGCCCAGCTAGCGACAGTCTTCTTGTCGCTAGCCGTTAATTTATCTTCTGTATGTCATTCAATGTGCTCTCCCCTGCCTCCTGTGAGTTTCCTCCAATCAGAGGCTAAGCCACGACCCAGGAAGTACCTCCCAGGTCGCGGCTTAGCTTCCGATTGGAGGAAGCTTACAGGAGTTGGGCAGGGGCGGGGACAGAGGTGGGGGAGCGCGCATTGAATTACTTACAGAAGGTAAATAGGTGGTTAGTGACAAGGAGACTGTCGCTAGCCAGGCGCTTTTTACAGGGGGGCACAGGAAACCCGGGGGTGGGTGGGGGGGGGGGGACGACTAGAGGCGGCAATAGCAAGACCCAGAAGCATGTCATTATGCAAGGATATGCCTCTGTGGTCTCTTAAGATTTCAAATACCCGCTGCAGGTTCTCTTTAAAATTAAAAGATCCAGCAGCTAGATTTGTTTTGATAAACTAAAATATCTGGGGGAATACAGCATTAAACAGCTGAACAATAGTGAAGCAAGTCAATTGTTAAAAGCAGTAACAGCCCCATTTGTAAATCATTTCACTTTAAATCTGCCTATCTTGCACTGTCGGTCAATTTCCTTGTTGATAACAGTCCTCAAAATGGTCTTCAAATCAACACATTAATAAGAAGGTAAAATGAGTTTGTTTTTGCAAGTGAACACGATAAGTGCTTACCATCTGGTGGACATATTATAAAGGCAATATGAACCTCTGTTAGGATGCTCCTAGGTTTACATGTGCCATTCCCACATAAACAGCATCCTTGTATATAAAACCTTACTCATTGTTTAAGGAGTGCCAATTAAAGTCCACCGTATTAATTTCAGAATTTTAAGGATGTCATCTGTTTTGCGTAAGAAAACTGTGAATAGTGTCTGCTTACAACCCCCATGCAAAATTAAAAGGTCTTTGAACAGAAATTTGGAATAATGAATTCCGTGTGTAGCGGTATTGTGACACAACTCTTAAAAGGAACCCGAGGTGTGAGACCTATGGAAGCTGCCATATTTATTTTCTTTTAAACGATACCAGTTGCCTGGCAGTCCTGCTGATCTTTCTGGTCAGTAAAGTCTAAATCACTCACCTGAAACAAGCATGCAGGTAATCTTTTCAGATTTGTGATAGACATCTGATCTGCATGCTTGTTCAGGGTCTATGACTTAAAGTATTAGAGGAAGAGGATCAGCAGGACAGCCAGGTAACATACATTATTTAAAAGGAAATTAACATGTCAGCTTCCGAACCCCTATCACCTCGGGTTCCCTTAAAAAAGAAAAAAAAAGTTTGAGGTAAAACGTGTGCTTTCCAAATAATAGTCTACCTTAAAGGGAACCTTAACTGAACGGGGGTAGAGAGTTTCACTTACCTGGGGCTATTACCAGCCCCCTGCAGCAGTCCTGTGCCCTCGGAGCCGCTCTGGAATCCTCCGGTCCCCCGCTGTCACTTAGTGTCGTTTTTGACGACTCACCAGTCGGCCGGCCGCCATGCGTATTATTGGACGCATTCCCTACTGCAATTAGCGCTGTGCGTAATGCGGCTACGCGTATTTTTTTATGCGTTGCGGTCCGCAACATCGCTAATTGCAGTACGGAATGCGTCCAATAATACGCATGGGGGCCGGCCCAACTGGTGAGTCGTCAAAAACGAAACTGACAGCGGGGGACCGGAGGATTCCAGAGCGACTCCGAGGGCACAGGACTGCTGCAGGGGGCTGGTATTAGCCCCAGGTAAGTGAAACTCTTTACCCCCGTTCAGTTAAGGTTCCCTTTAACACCCTGGCATCCAGGAGGATTAGTTCAGGACAATATGATATGTAATGTAATAGAAAACAGTTAAACTTTATTTAAAAAGTAATGTTGCTGCCTTTTTTTACGAACCTTTTTATATACTATAAGCAACAAAACAGTACTGCTATATAACAATATATATTTAAATAACTTATTCCCATTAGTTGAAAATAAACACAGTATGTAAGCATGGCACTCAAAAACTAAACAGAAAACTGCTACACGGTGGAATTGGTACTTCAGGGTCTGTGACGATATGTATTTTGATGCTGTTCTAATAAATAGCAATAAAAGGCAAAGTTTAGCTACTTCTGACCCCTATGGCGAAATAAGTCTACATTCCATACCTGCAAAATGAAACAAGCAGTGGAAGGCACAATCATGGACAACATGGCTTAAGCAAAGAATCTTATTAGATTTACACTATCTTTCCTTATATAGACCTCCATGTAACGCAGAAAGGCAGAAATGCACTTGTCTTAAAGGAGTTGTCAGGCAAAAAAAAACAAAAAAAAAAAAACTAGCTGGTAGCAGGGGACTGGAGCAGCAGTGAGTGACTGCGAGGGCACAGGATGCCTATATGTGGCTGGTAGAAGCCCCAGGTAAGTAAAACTCATTTTTTTTTTGCCTGACAATTCCTTTTTTTTGCCTGACAATTCCTGACAACCTTCTGCTCTTTCTAGAAGCATCTTGTTAGGGCTGGTCCACATATGTGCGTTCCAGAGATATACACGTCAGCAGAATGAAGTGTGTCCGAAGGATTCCACTCCATTGCTGCCTATGTGTTAATGCCTGCTCTTTATCAAATGAATGGCAGCACATCTGGTGTCTGTAAAAATGTGTAGTGCTACTTTGCAGCACAGCAAACAGATTTGCAGCGGCAATAATATGTGGATGGGTCTATGCAAATACACAGATCTGCTGTACTTGTCCACTGCCTGTCCTGTGTCTGCTTTAGAGCAACACAGCAGACTAGATGCAGAGTGAGACTTGGTTCACATTATGCCACCACCACACAACTTTCTGTAATAAAACCAGGCTTTCCTGGATTTATGAAAAATGATAAGTATCTTGTTGGGGTGACTCTAATAACACACATTGTAATTCAGTAATCTTTAAGAAATTCACACTATGTTCTAATATAAACCATGTGAGTATTGCAAATTTTTATCACCTAGCATCAGAGAATATTTAGAACATCCAATCCAAATTTATTGGATAACCTATGTTTTCTAGGCCAGTGAACCTTATAGTAAATTGATCCCTATATATTCAAAACTGTTTAATCACATATTAATATAATTGTATAGCATTAAAAAAGTTACTACTACTATGTGTTTTCCTATATGTTGACCAATGTTCTTTATTTGACTTTAGTTCTACCTCATAGAAAGTGAAAAGAAGCTGAGTTGACTTTTAAATTTACTTAACTAGACTTCGCCTTTAGTTACAGTAAACATAAGGTGAAGAAAACTTAAGAAGTTATGTATGCCTGTTTATTCTGTTAGGTCAGACATTTGGTGGTCCCTTACTGTGCCTGACTGTCCCTCTGTGCTGCTGCCCTAGCCCCCATTCTGTCTACTCTGCACACTCTTTTTGCACACTGTTCCACATGGCAGCACGTAGCAGCTGCCGCCAGGCGTGTACTGCGCATACAAGGTTACTGATATTCCCGAACCGTGAATGCCCAGGACATTCTTGGCCATGGCTTCTCTGCACAGCCTTTCGGGAGCGCAATCCACGAGGGCGCACAGTGTGGACAGTGCATGCACCCAGCTCCAACTGGAACCCAAGCGGTGAATGAGGGTAAAGCAGCAGCAGGGAGAGAAGGCTGGGCATAATAAGGGGCTTCCAAGTGTCTAATGACCTAAGAGAATAAGAAGGTATGCATAACATTCAAAGTTTTCCTCACCTCAGGTACACTTTATCTTCTGGAGGTTATGATGAAAAATATTGGAAAGAACTATCAGTGCTGCCAATAGCAACCAATCAAATTCCCCTTATATGTTTCAAAGACAAATACAAATACTAAAATTGTACCATCTAACTGTATATCATCGAAACTACATTTTCACTCTGGGTCTTATGGTCCACAGACTCTGAAACAAACAGTACCTACACCAGCCAAAGCAAGCAAAAACTCATCTGCTCCTTGTTTACAGAGAAGTATGATTGTCTAGGAGCTACAGAGATATTTTTTCATAGGTTTAATTCCTGAAGCCTTTTGTTGTCAAGTTATTGATAATGTTACTATGCGACCTATATGTTTACATGTCCAATCTATATTTACACATTCTTATCACATAATACAACTGTATTCTTCTATTATGATAAATGTAGCTTTTACATTGCTTTAACAAAAAAATAAAACGTAATGCACAATAAATATTAAAGAATAAATAGGTTTAAACATTCCAACAGCAGGTTGGAAAGAGACCACAGAATGAAACTCTCAGTCTGCTGTGCCTTTGCAGGGCTGGCACCATTTTGATTTAGTCAAACACATGAAATTATGGATGTAAACAATGAATGGTATGCGTGCCCAACCTGGAAGAACATAATATTTGACATGCTCGGATGCACAATATCCTGTCATTACTGTACTGTAGCAGCCTATCACTCTGTTAGGAGCACTGTTGAGGTTTTCAGGTTCTTGATAGACTTGGAACTTGTTTCAAAAAACAGGCAAGAGGCACACAGGAACCTTTGTATTAAAGGGAATCTGAAGTGAAAATAAACTTATGATACTTATGAGTACAGGAAGAGTTAAGAAACTGCACTTATTATCTTTGCAAAAAGAGCTTCTCTGAGCTCTCCGACTAATTTAGTCAGAGAGCAGTGCTATTTTCTGAAGCATGTATACATCAAACAAACAGTGAAAGACAACTTCAGATAAGATTTTACTGCAGGTAAGTTCAAAGGGTCATTAGCTCTGCTTTGTTTCATAGTTTAAAATGCAGCGTGTAGTTTGTAAACTGCAAATATTAGAGAATGATGCAACATTATAAAAAAAAAAAAAACTATATAAACTGAAAATAAAAATATGAGACTCTTTTCCTTGCTTCTAATGGTCTATTAATGATCCGTACTACACATACAATTCATTATATCATAAGGGTTTTTTTCGCTTCAGTGTCACTTTAAGAGGTGTAAAAGATGAAATGTGCTTGTTGCCTATAGCAAATAAAAGAATTCTGCCTTTCAAATCCTTATACTGCACAAGAGAACTGAAAGGAAGAATGCCTCATATGAGGAAGAAGAACTATTCTTCTCTCAAAAACAATTATGGAAGAGGTTCCTATAGCATGTGAAGGTATAGAAGACTCATTATTTTCTACTGACTTGGTCAGCACATTATTCTAACTACTGTTTCAGCCATCGAAATGACTTCATTCCACAATAAACCATAATATTAGACATTTCATTATATCACAGTGCACCTCTGCAACCAAATCAGATACTAATATAAAACTAAAAAAAAAAAAAAGAACTGCTCATTTTTTCCCCCAACTTACCACAATGCAAAACAGATAACAGAAATTGTGGCCGATATGCTTTTCTCTCTCTATACAAGTTGAACTTTATGCAAAATAGCAAATGTGATGATGAATTGCACCCATTACCCAGAAGCCGACGCTTGTTGCATTATTGGGTTTCACAAGCTCTGATATTATGGGAAATCCCATTTTCATCACATTAAAACAATGTATTGATTTAATAAATCAGGATAGAAGGAGAGAAAACAGTACAATCATGGCTTCTGCATTTCCGCCTACCTAGTTCTATTCAGTATATCAGAGAGCTTGTAACAGCATCAGAGGCATACTGGAAAGAAGGAACAGCAAGACATAACAAATCTCTTTGTATGCTGGAGACCATAGACACAAATTGTCATTTAGAATTTGGATTGTGCTTGGGTTCCTCTCACCAAGTTTCCAATCTGGGTGAAGATTTGCCATCAGAAGCAGTTTTCCTACTTTTGGATACAGGTATACATAACTGATCATCAATGTTGTGCAACATTGATTCAACAATGTGAAAACAGCCAGTGGTGATTCTTAACTGCTTCACGCACTGGGTTCCCCAAACCTCCAATCACACACTGGTTGTCTCGCAGCTCTCAAGGTCGGTTCACCTTATGCGTGTAAAATTTGCTGGAGTATTAAGAAGCCAAATTGGTATGTTTTTCTTGTTAGCCTGGCCAGGCTCCACTTACTCATTACACAATTGGGGTTCGGTTCCCAGGAATTTGGGCACAAGGAATGTAAATAGGAAAACAAACTGTTGAAGCAGTGGTTGACAATTTCACCTGCCTGCTTTCACATCATTTTCGTTTAACCTATGGCTAGATTTAGTGCCTGCTGCTGCGTCACACACTGCACTGTTGTGACCACTGGATGGGATAAATTTAGTTAGCATTAATAAGGAGCTGGTAATGCAATAAATTGAAGATTAGCTGTACATTTTGTATGAATAGGTTAATGGTTGAGTTGTACAGATAAATTGTACTACTGTTTCATTTACTTCAGCCACTCCTGAGTTGGGTCCTGCATTTATATCATCGTTCCTGATGCAGGCTCATTGATATTTTTTTTTTTCATATATTTCTGTTAATTAAAAAAAATAAAAGCAAGATAGGAAATTTGGAACAACAAACGTTCCTTTTTCTTGACATCCATATGCAAAACTGCAATGTTCTGTGAACAGAACACAGTGCTTAAAAGGTGCGTTTATGTTTTGCTTTGTCTTGATTTTACAAATACAAAACTATACACATCTCAAAATCTTGCATTTGTCTTTATACAACATGGAATTCCATTCAGCAGCCTGATAGATCACTGTCAACGCTACAGCATGGAAAAGCTGCACAAAGAATATTTGTTTAAAAAAAAATAAAAAATCAAATGAATAGACAAGGTAAGTGCTGGCGTCAGATCACATTTTCTGAACCATGTGACTGCAACAAGAAACATAGGTAGGTGTAAAGAGGATCACTATTGAAAGATGTACTCCAGACTCTTGTTTACGTCTTTAAACAAGTAACTCAGCTGTAGTTCTGAAGTCCTTGAGTTTTCTTTCAGCATCCTAGAAGCACACAGATAGGGCTCCGTGCTTCATTACACAGGTGCATGTGCAGTACGCTGCTTTTAGTTTTCTTTTCTTTTACAGCTCACCTTCTTAGTACCTGTGAGACTGATGGTATTGTGAACTTTGTTGAGATGTTGTGGAGTAGCCCAATGTATTCTGGGGTTGAGAGGTTCCCTGAACATTGCTTTGGTAACTCAGACGGGATGTGGAGTGCTTAAAAATAAAACAAAATTTAAATGAAAAGATGCCCAGGCTATGCACACCAATAAATATAAATACAAGCAGCTCATTGCCATATAATACTGTAGCATTTAAAAACAGGTAACATATAAGTACAATTAACCTTTAAAGTAGACCTGAACTCTTGCACAGGACAAAAGGAAAATACAGATAAAAGCACCCTGTATGCATTTAGAGAGTTTAGCCCGTTTCATTCCCCCTCATTTGTGTCTAATCACAAGTTGTAATTTGATCTCTCCCCTGTCACATGACTGCCACAGCAGAGATGACTGAAGCTCATTTGAAAGCACGTTAACAATATGGCTGCTTCCATGAATCAGGAAGTAGAAATACTGCAGATTTGTTTTAGGATTTGTATCAGCTGTAACAGTTATTATGCTGTTGTGTATCTTTTAGAGCAGAGAAGACATTCTGAGTTCTGTTCTGCTTTAACCACTTGAGGACCCACCCTTTACCCCCCCCCCCCCCTTAAGGACCAGCGTTATTTTTTGTGATCTGTGCTGGGTGGGCTCTGCAGCCCCCAGCACAGATCAGGTTTCATGCAGAGCGATCAGATCGACCCCCTTTCCCCCCCCCCTATGGGGATGGTGTGCAGGGGGGGTCTGATCGCTCTGGTGGGCAGGCTAGTTGCGGAGGGGGCACCTCAAAGCCCCCTCTGCGGCGAAATTCCCCCCTCCCTCTCCTACCTGCTCATCCCCGGTGATCGGGGCTGCACAGGACGCTATCCGTGATGTGCAGCCAGTGACAGGACGTCCCCTGTCACATGGCGGCGATCCCCGGCCGCTGATTGGCCGGGGATCGCCGATCTGCCTTACGGCGCTGCTGCGTAGCAGCGCCGTACAATGTAAACAAAGCGGATTATTTCCGCTTGTGTTTACATTTAGCCTGCGAGCCGCCATCGGCGGCCCGCAGGCTATTCACGGAGCCCCCCACCGTGAATAGACAGGAAGCAGCCGCTCGCGCGAGCTCCTGATTAATCAACCTGCAGCTGGCGACGCAGTACTGCGTCGCTGGTCCTGCAGCTGCCACTTTGCCGACGCACGGTATAAGCGTGCGGTCGGCAAGTGGTTAAGGACAGTGTACAAGCTCTCCTATGTATTGTTACATTAAAACTGATGCTTGAGTATAAAGTATAAAACTCTGTATGCATTATAAGTAATGTAGCAGGCAAGCTAATTGTTCACCCCCTTTTTGAATTTGGTCACACACTGTTGCATCACCAAGGAATTAAACTTGTGTCTGTGACACTGGGCAAAAGAAATAGACTCTCTCATTTCAATGTCTACAAAATTCCTGACTGTACAAATATCCACCACCTTCATTATGACTCATCTATATCATGACTGGTACAGCCAACCTTTTTCCAATGGAAAGTACCATAAATTATTTATTGTAGATCACCTGTATGTAATCATGGGTTTGATGTATCATTGTAAATGTATAAGTAATAGAAATGTCCAGCTTTTGGTAAATCAGCTTCAAAATCTGCACCGTAAAGACCAGGGCTGGAGTCGGAGTCGAGGAGTGGGAGTCGGGGCAATTTTGGGCACCTGGAGTCGGAGTTGGAGTCGTTGATTTGATAAACTGAGGAGTCGGAGTCAGGAGTCGGATGATTTTTGTAAAAAATCCACAGCCCTGTTAAGTATTAGGCTAAGGAGTCGGAGTCGAGGAGTCGGAGTCAGGGCCATTTTGGGCACCCGGAGTCGGAGTTGGAGTCGGAGTCGTGGTTCCATAAACTGAGGAGTCGAAGTTGGAGTCGGAAGATTTTTGTACCGACTCCACAGCCCTGGTAAAGACAAAAATAACACTCTGGTCAACCCTATGAAAAGGTGACTAAAATAGGTACATCTGAGGAAGTGTGCTTTATGGAAAGGTAACAAATGGAGCTACTGAACATGAAAGACCATTATAAAAACATCATTCCCACAGTGAAGTATGGCGGCACAGCAGTGTGGAGGTATTTCTCTATACCAGGCCCTAAAAAAACTTGTGAATGAATGAATGAATAGGTACTAGGAAGAATGAATGGAGCAAAATACAAAAGAATCCTGGATGACGGCCTAATATAGTGTGCAAGAAACCTAAGCCTCGAGAAAACATCTGACTGACAATGACCCCAAGCATAAAGCCAAACACATAAGCATGGCGGTTACTTATGCAATCAGTTACTGTGTTTTATTGGTTATAATTAAGTTTACTCACTTTGCATATATCTATTTTCACCTCAACATGAGAGTGTAGGTCCACTAATTAGTGTAAAAAAAACTATCTCATATGACATCCCCACTATAACATGGGATGTGCTGGAGTTTCTGTAATGTCTATTTTTTGCTTCAGGTGAGTAAGAATGGTTTTGTATTACATGGAAAAAATGTGTCACTGTTCTGCCAAGTCTACTTATCTGACAACATAGAATGGAAAACCATTCAAGCAAGAACACAGAAAGACTGGTGACAAAGTGTCAGTTGTGAAAGACACGTTTACTGCAGTGTGTCATTTGCTCTCTTCCTGGTATATCTATTGCCAAGCTACAGAAGGGCAGTGCGCACATACAATATAGCAGCACATAATTATTCAGCATAACACATTTTACTAATAACACTTCATCACACACTGTTATTACAATTTGGTTTATCTGCCACACCTTCCTAAGAGGACCTTCACTGAATATAGCTTAATGAATGAAATGATTTTACCAATATTACTTTATAAGCATAAAGAGTCGTGAGGTAGTCTGAAATGTCAGCAGTGAACCGGAGGCAGGGCTAGAGCATTGGTGAGTGGCTGCGCGGGCACAGGATGTCTGTGGGCAACCATTAGAAGCCCTGGGTAAGTTCAATTTATTTTCCCCCGACCCCCCTACAGTATTCCTTTAACTTTCAGTCAGTAATGTGCGTTTACTTGATGCATACAAAAAGTGTTAAAACTGGCTTGGCCACTTGAGGTCTAATTTGTGAGTGAGTGACAGCTTGGCACTAAAAGCGTTAAGTACAGATCTAGTTTAAGAAATTCTAAGCTAATGAGCCTATATAGTCACAAGTACAGGACAACTATATAACCTGCATAGTGAGTTGCAAAAAATAGGTATTTAATATTACTTTGGTTTCATTTGTTTTGTTTGATCCAAGAATGTACTCTTTATTCGCACTGCGATGTTCATTTCAAATTCTTTGCATACTGCTGTTATGTTGTCAGTACACGAACACTATGTAAAGAGCTGGTGGAAATGTTCATTATTTATGAACACACCAGGAAATTGCAACTGACCTTGTAAGGTGAAGTGAAGCTATCAAGCACTAATGCTTCTGTTCATCCAAAAGTACAGTATTAAGGAAATACTAGTAACATTCTAGTAAATACTTTTGTAACATCTCTCTAATTATTATTGTGGTCTCAGACAATGGGTTCAGAATCCTCGAGAATCCACATAAACCTGAATAAGCACAGCCGGTAAAAATCACTGTTGCAAATCACAAAGGGGGTTATGTATTCACAGTCCAACACAGGGATGTAAGATGTAAGCTATAATGCATTCTGTTGACCTGCTCGATCAGAAGGTATGAAAGGAGTGGCAGAAGGCAGAAACTGTAACACATGGCACCTGAACAGTAGTCCTGCAGGACAACTGCAGCATTTTAACGGAAGTAATTACATAGCAGAACAAAGTAGGTATCTGTTTTCAGCACAAGGCTGAAGATTAGGGCATTAGGCCCATAATGTGTACAAACCCTTACTAGAATGCATTTTTCTTATCGGGTTGTAAGTAAACTACTGTTCCACACCACCTTAAAGGATACCAGAGCCCAAATTAATATGAGAAACATGGGGGAGCAGGCATGTATGGTGAGCCGTACTGATACTCACCGCTTCCCCACTCTCCATTCCCCCTCCCCCATCCTCCTAAATGCCCTCCTGGTCAGACAGGTATCTCTGCGCCTGCACTAGCCTGGCTGTGTGCGTCCTACAGTGCGCAACTGTTGCTGGGAGCGTTCTGCGCTTGAGGTCTCTAGGACGTCATGTGCAGAGCACTCCCGTCCGTGATCGCGCGCTGTATGACGTGCGCAGCCGGCCCAGCGCAGACCCGTGTGACCAGGAAGAGGGTGCCGGAGGGCATTTATGAGGACCGGAGGGGCTGAATGGAGAACGGGGGTGGAGCGGTGAGCATCAGGACAGCTCACCATACATGCCTGCTCCCCCGTTTCTCCTATTAATTTGGACTCTGGTATCCTTTAAATCTTTTCACAGGTTTTTATACCAGCTAGGGATGGTCAATGACATGGAAATCTTTCAGAATTAATGCATAATTATGCAAATTCTACATGTAAATTTAGGCAGCTTAAAAATTGCCTAATTGAATGCTACCTTGGCGGGATTTGATTGGACCATTTTCGAGTTGCATACATTTGCATGAAAAATGTGAAAAATCCTAGATCAACTCTCAATGACCATTGCTAATCACAGCTTCACAAGCTTCTGCTAAACACTTGAAAAAATGTTCTTAAAATGACTAGAAAGTGGACACAATCTCATCTTGCAAAATCACCTCGAAATAAGAAGTACGGTATGTTATATGCAACATTTGGTAAAATGTGAAGCGTGACATGAAAAATGTTTTAAACAGGTCATACCTACATATTCTGCAATTGTAAAAGCCAAGTTTTGCGTTTATTAACAAAACAACAAAAAATATAAGTATTCTTACTAAGCTATAAATAGAATGCTCCAGCCTGAAGGGGATTCTGGATATCTGTAAAGCACAGGTGTCATGTACACTCCTCATAAGTGAAATTGCTACTTACTACTACAATTTACAAATTATTACTGCTGCAAATTACTACTACAATAGCTGGTAGCAGAGGGAGTCATATGCAAATTACTACTACTTTCGAGTGAGACCATATCTTTAATTTGCGTGACCCAAATTTGGCAGTACGTGCAACTGTCACGCATGTTGGGTATGATGTGAGGACCATCCAGCAATGTGTGACACACAACAGTTCACAGAACTTCTTGTGGAGGAACGTTTGCAACAGCAAGTGACAGTTGGAACAGCCTGCCACCATCAAGGGTTGCACCTGTGTGCAAAAGCCAGCCATCCACCCCAAACCATGATGCACAGTGTGGGGCCAGTGTGACATGGATATGGGCTTTCCTCCCTAAACAACCCCGGATACCATTCATTGGTCCAGTTGCGATGAAGGTGACACCATGCCAGATGTGCAGTCCTGTGCCAAGGACTCAGTGGCACCACAGTGGCTGGCTACCATGTGTGCAGCGGTTTTTCATGCAGCCTGTTGCCAGGGTCTGTTTGCACACAGGCACAACCATAGATGGTAGCAGACTGCTTCAGGTTTGTCACTTGCCGTTGCAAATGGTTTTGATAGTCTGATGACAGTCTCTACTTGGTCCCTGGCTCTTCCTTCCATGTCTTGCACTTCTTTCTCTAATGGGTTTTGTCATTTATGATCTGCATATATCCAAAAATATTGTACTGGTGTATGAATTTCTTCTGTCCCCCCCCCCCCCCCTTTTTTTTACCTTCTGAAAGGATGTTATTTATATAGTGTAATAATGTTGCTATATATTTTTGGAATCCTTACAAACTTCTCTTTCTCTCTGCGTCTCGCTGGGGTCTATTTCTGTTAATGTTGCATGTTTGTACTATTGAATAAGCTGGACCAACTCAATGTTTGCTTTTACATGTTTGACATGTTTTATTTGAAAATCAATAAAAATTATTAAAACCAAATGGGTTTTGATGAGCCATTAGTCTGTGTACTCCCTCAGGTGCGTGTTATGCCCACTCCTTCTTTTTGGCGTGTTCTTTGCTGTTCCTGCGTCCTGTCATGTCAAACATCCCTGGATGGTACTCATGTCGTGCCCAACATGCATAACTATTGTACGTACTGACAAATTTAGTTCACGCCGGTCCATGATACGGTCTCACCCAAAACTGGATGTCAAGTGACCTGATATGTATGAAAACTTAGTTGTATGCATATGACTCTCTCTTCCACCCGTACTTTGATTTGCATATAACTACATGCATTTCTTCATGGTGTTCTAATTTCACTTGTGAGGAGAGTATATTAGTTGAGTTTCAGGTTTTTTCAAAGCTACCTTTGAACTAGAGTTTTGCACTGTATATACATCAGCATACACTTAGGCCTCTTTGCCACCAGGATGTTGCGTTTTAGGGGACGTTATAGGTCGCATAACGTTCCCCTAACGCAATGTCTGGTGGTGTTGTAGGAGGACGCTACCAAGAGCCGCGTTATGCAGCTCTTGGTGCGCCTTTTTTATGCTATGGGATGCGGAGACCACGTGACCCGCATCACGTGGTCCCGCTGGCCAATCGCCGCACAGAGCGGCCGCTCCAGGAAGTAAACACTGCACATCACTGAGTGCAGTGAATATTAATTAGCCATGTGGCTGGCCGCGGAAGAGGAGGGGAGACCTCCTCCTCCAACATTACTGAGCATGTGCAAACAGTCTAACGTGGCTTAGCCGCGTATAACGCACAGCATGCAACACTTTGTTTGAACGTGCTGCGTTACAATGTAACGCAACGTGGGCACTGTGAACAGCCCATTGATTTTTCATTGCTGTGCGGTGGGCTGCGTTACAGGCTGCACTAACGTGCGCCTGTAACGTCCTACTGTGAAAGCAGCCTTAAGCTGACCATACACTTATAGATTTCCACCCAATGTTCCAAAACAAATTGATTCCTACCATACACCGCACATCTATTCCAAATAGATTCCAGCAGGGAATCTATTGAAAATCAATTGAATTGCAGCATTGCATTGCTGGATGCAGTGCCTATCTACAGGCCTTCGATCTGCCAATGCTCTTGCCCCACCCCAAATTGTTTTAAATTTTCCATCCTGTCCCGTTTTAGACAAAATCAAAGATCTGACATGTTAATATTAATAGAAGATTAATCAAATCTGCAAGGAATGAAATGGGAAAATCGATAAGTATATGGGTACCTTTATACATATATTTAATCTCGTGTACATTCATTAGTCATAGGAAAAGATGTACAGGCTACTACCATTCACAAATAACATTTTCTGGAAATACCTTACTATATTGTTTGAAGCAATCAAACTCTACTGATTAGGCATAGTTACAAATGCGTACCTGATATTCAGAAGGCATCAGAGAGGGTCCACCAGAGTTAGCGGCTGAAGGCCCTATGCGTGGCTTCTTGTTTGGAGGTCCTGTGTTAAGACTGGAATCCTGGCTGTGTTGAAGTGCTGCCCCTGTTGCTCCTCCCCCTGCTGTACCATTAGTCTGACTACTGTTCTGCTGGACTTGCTGCTGCTGAGCCGCTGCCTGCTGTTGGTTTGTCGTTTGTTGCTGATGCTGATTTTGTGCCTGTTGATTCTGAAAAGGGTTTACTTTGTTTATTGAGTGAAAATGTATAACTTTATGGATAAAACTATTAAATACCAAGCAGCTTAACAAAGTAAACTCTTGGAAGAGACACATATAAAACAAATAACCAAAAGAAGAATAAACTATTTTCATGTGCCAATTCCTATTTTTATGTTTGCTGCTGTCTTTGGTTCTCCTGAAGCCCAAATAAATCTTGGCAACCAAATGACTGCTGGGGATCCCCTCCAATAAAGTATGAATAACAAGACTCTTCTCATTTGCCAAGTCTGCTAAGACAACATCTTTATTGCAAAAAAAAAAAAAGAAAAACTTTATGTGTAGAGCACAGCGCAAATAAAGTCTGTTCAGAGCCAAGCAGTCAACTACACAGTTGCCCAACCCTGTCCTCAAGGCCCACCAACAGTAAATGTTTTGCAGGAAACAACACACAATCACAGGTGACGTAATAATTGTCTCAGCATTACCTATCTCTGTGGATTTCTACAAAACATGCACTGTTGGTGAGCCTTGAGGACAGGGTTGGGGAACACTGGTCTACTACATTGTCAGTAGCTTCCATCGATTTAAGTAGCAGTATGACTTCCCATTAACTTCAGAAGTTTTAGTTGGGCTTTATTAGAAACAAAGACTAGTAACATAAACAACTGGAGAGCTATAACAATGAACTCTACAATGGTGGGCCCTGTAATAGGAAGCACTATAACATGCTCACTATAAAAGGGTGAAGTATAAGAAGCACTTCATTAGAGAACTATAAAATGGTTGAATGGGAAGTACTGTAATATACCGGTAATACAATACATTACTGCAACTTTAAAATCCCTGTAATTAACCTCCCTGGCGTTCTGATTCCCCAGGATTTCCGTGCAAAAAGTGGTTCAATTAATTTCCAATAATTTGTAACCTTTTCCTTTTTTTTTTGCAATCAATTTTTTTTAAATATTTAATTCAATACAGGTTATTGTACTGAATTCAACTGAAAAAAAATGTTTGCAGTGAGATGTTGATGACACTGTGTGACCCTCGTGTCATCAACGTCGATCGGCGGGGGACATGTCATCGCTGAGGGAGAAGCAAAATCCGTACATGGACATGGAAGACGGCACTGGGGAAGCAATCAGAGGTACGCGACGAGGGATCAGCACGCCAATGGTAAGTATAAGAACTAGATGTGAAGCCAGGTGTATAGGGAGCCACATGTAGCCAGATGTCAGGGTAACCAGGAGTGTAGCCAGATGTCAGGGTAGCCAGGAGTGTAGCCAGATGTCAGGGTAGCCAGGAGTGTAGCCAGATGTCAGGGTAGCCAGGAGTGTACAAAGGAAGGTAGGATAGAAAGGTGCTGGCACTGCAGCTAGGGGTTCAGGGAGGGTTGCAGGGGTGCAGACCAGGTATCCGGTGAGATGCAGATAGACCAGCGTGCTCAGGCTCAGATAGACATCATATGCAGGCAGAGAAAAGGATGAGAAATGCCGGCACTGCTGTAAACTGCTTGTTTATTCATAACACATGGTGCAACATCGTGGATTCAATTGTATGCATATTGAGACGTAACATACCGGTTTGCTGGTAAAGCTGTGCGGTGGGTGCTGGGGGATGAGAGCCTGGCTCTCATCCCCCAGCACCCACCGCACAGCTTTACCAGCAAACCGGTATGTTACGTCTCAATATGCATACAATTGAATCCACGATGTTGCACCATGTGTTATGAATAAACAAGCAGTTTACAGCAGTGCCGGCATTTCTCATCCTTTTCTCTGCCTGCATATAATAGCCAGGAGTGTAGCCAGATGTCAGGGTAGCTAGATGTCAGGGTAGCCAGGAGTGTAGCCAGATGTCAGGGTAGCCAGATGTCAGGGTAGCCAGGAGTGTAGCCAGATGTCAGGGTAGCCAGGAGTGTAGCCAGTTATGGGTAGCCAAGTGTGTAGCCAGGTATATAGGGTGCCAGGTGTAGCCAGGAGTATAGGGTGCCAGGTGTAGCCAGGAGTATAGGGTGCCAGATGTCCCCTCCCGATCCCCCCCCCCCCCGATCCTCACTTTTGGGCTGGGGGATCCCCCTCTGCGGGTGGGGGTATCCCCCTTCTGTGCGGAGGTATTTCGGGCTGGGGGATCCCCCTCTGCCAGCGGGGGGATCCCCCTTCTGTGCGGAGGTATTTCGGGCTGGGGGATCCCCCTCTGCCAGCGGGGGGATCCCCCTTCTGTGCGGCGTGCGGGTGGCCTCTACCCCTCCCCCCATCCTCGCTTCCACCCCCCCCTTCCCTGTCTAAGCCCTTGAGCAAATCGAACTACTCACCCAGGGGCCCTCTCCAGCGCAGCACTTCCTCCTCCATCGCGGAAGTCCCGTCTCTTTACAGTTACATTACGAGACTTGGTGACGTCACCAAGTCTCGTAATGTAACTGTAAAGAGACGGGACTTTACGATGGAGGAAGAAGTGCTGCGCTGGAGAGGGCCCCTGGGTGAGTAGTTCGATTTGCTCAAGGGCTTAGACATGGAAGGGGGGGGGGCGAGGATGGGGGGAGGGGTAGAGGCCACCCGCATGCCGCACAGAAGGGGGATCCCCCCGCTGGCAGAGGGGGATCCCCCAGCCCGAAATACCTCAGCACAGAAGGGGGATCCCCCTCTGCCAGCGGGCAGCAGCCCAAAATACAGTCGCACAGAGCGGGGATCCCCCCGCTTGCAGAGGGGGATCCCCCAGCCCAAAATACAGCCGCACAGAAGGGGGATCCCCCCGCTGGCAGAGGGGGATCCCCCAGCCCAAAATACAGCCGCACAGAAGGGGGATCCCCCCGCTGGCAGAGGGGGATCCCCCAGCCCAAAATACAGCCGCACAGAAGCGGATACCCCCACCTGCCCGCCCTAGCACATTCTCTCCCTAGGGATTCCCTAGGGAGAAGCATGCAGCAGCCTGCAGCAGTGCTGCAGATCACAGCGTGAGGGGAAAGTGCAGGACGAGCTGAGCTCGTCCAGAACATTTCTAGCAAGTTTTCTTTGGACAACCTCAGCTCGTCCAGAATGCTAGGCAGGTTAAATAGATTGAACTAGCATGAGGACCCTCGCCGGCTATTGCCCTACTCTCTGCCCTCCCGGGTTCCTTATCCACAATAAAGAAATCCATTTTCAGGTTTATCCTGACCTCAGCTAGAATCCTATAGCAAGGAAATGGCGTTCCTGTGAAGTTCCCACTACATCAGAACTCTTTACTCATATAAATGAGCTCATGAGACTAGATGACCTTACCCTTTTATCCCAAGACCAGCAGGACAAATTCATTTTTTAGATGGGGAAATCTGGGTAGATTACGCAGTGTCGAAAAAAGCTAAAGCTTTTTTTGCTACGTTCAAATTACCTGTCTGCCCCCTCCCCTAAATGTTTCAATTTTTCCATATTTACATCAGCATCCCCATACTAATACTGGTTATTGTTGTTGATTCTCTCATAACACATTTATCAGGGGTAATCGTTTTCTTCAAGGTAGTATTGACACAGATCACTATTTTATTTATTTGTATTTATTGTCTGTACAATTTCTAACAGCAACTGGACCCGTGTGTCCAACTTCAGTTCCTGCTACTGACCGTTTTGCCGAAAGTTTTTCTCTTTTTCTTGTTTTGAGTTCACATTTGAATGAGTTCTCTCCTTCCCCTTCTTTCACATTCTCCTCCTCCCTCCCCCCTCCCCCCCTTTCTCACATATAGGCTGATGAGCTTTGTCAACTGTGGATTGTGTCATGTTTGGGTTATCCTTAAATCTGTATTAAAGCCTCATCTACACGGTACAATTTTCCATCAGATCGACGGATCTATTAAATAGATGTAATAAGAAATTGCATCGTGTGTAGATGTTCAAATTGTTTCAGATCAATTTTGCAATAGATTTTGCTTTAATAATTACCCAAAATCTATAGCAAAATATAAGGCAATCCGATTGGACTGGTTGGAAATTATCTAATGCTGGAAATAGACGGTGCGTTTTTGTGGCTCGATTCTGCCACCCGATTGATTCCCCGCTCAATGTCGCGCCCGATTCTCTTATCTTCCATTCATTTTTCTTATCTTTACCCATTGTTCCCTATGCGAAATCGAGCGCGGAATCGATCGGGCAGGAGATCAGACATGTCGGAAATGATCAATCGAGCCATCTAAATGGCTAAAAAACGTACTGTGTTTTCCCAGCATAATAGATCAGTCTAATAGATCTGATCTGACAGAAAATTTTACTGTGTAGATGAGGCTTTACACTCATTTCTTATGCAAGTCATCCTGTTGCAATACATCTACCTTCACTGTATCATTGCCAAGCTTGTGAGAATTTTATGTCTTAAAAAATTTGTTCATTGGTACTTTCCCTTTGTACTGTTTTGTTATATAATTCATTTTTTTGCCCAAAAAAATTATTATAAAAAAAAAAAAAAAACTAGCACAAGGTTTTTTATACACATTTTTGCCAAGCATTTTTTAAAATCTGAATACTTTCAAGGGAATTTCATACGCTATTTCACAGGGTACTCCCTTATCAGCAGGATCTTAAGGTGTGTACTGGTGGAAAATGTACCCTGCATGGATCAGGAATCAATCCATCTAATGAGAGTTTGCTGCTAAGTGCTGTACAAACGTCGAAAAAGGGATGACGGTACGGTTCATGACAAAGCGACTTTGACCGGGATGGATAAGGAAGAAAACAATGCTCTCTGCTGAGATGATCTGGCTCCCATCTCAAGACAATGTATTGGGAAGGTTATACAAATGCTATATTCTCAGCAGAGATGACCCCAGCTGAGAACCCTCAACCATGTGTATGAGAGCCAAGGAAAGGAGAGTGGGCTACTACAACTCACCGGTATCACACTAGATAAGAGCAGGAAATCTAGTGCTGAATCGTAGATGGTAGTTAAAAAGGATGTTCTGCTACACCAACTGGCTGGATTGCAATAATAAACTCTTTATTCCTACATCATGGTACATACAGGTAAAAGCTCATGCGTTGTGGAACAAAAGCATGGCTCCTTTATCATCCTTTTCAACTACCATGTGTATGAGACTTAAAGTTGTCAACACAGGCACTACAATTGTCAGCCACAGGGAACAGAATTCAATATCTCAGGTTACAGTTTGGGGCTGAGTGCTGTACACATTTGTCAAGGGGCTGTTGCTATGTGAAGGAGAGGAAGGAAAACGGTGCAACGCACAATGAAGGATTTCCAGTGGGAGGGTTTAGGAAGTGCCTATTTTACCTGCTGTTAATTCACTTTTGGAGCTGCTGGGAGTGTTTATAGATACGGTACTGCAACCTTAGGTCTGGTCCAATTCCAGATGTCTCAGGGATACCACACATTTTCTTTCATTTCTGGAACAATTGTCAGCGGACGATGTGACATTTTTGGTCAGTTTAGACGTAGTTAGTCTTTATACTAATATTCCCAATGACGAGGGGGTGGCAGCAGTGAGAAATGTTTTTGAGAGAGATGGTGGTAATACAGACCAAATGCTGTTTGCAATAACCCTTTTGGAGTTTTGTTTGAAATCTAAATATTTCAGATGTGGTCAGGATTTTTTTCTACACGTACAGGGAGTTCCTATGGGGGCCCCGTATGCGCCAAGTTTGGCGAATGTGTACATGGCAGAGTTTAAGGCCAAATTTATGCTTGAGAATGATCTTTTTAAAAATTACAGCAGGGGCTTCTGCAGGTACATTGATGACCTGTTTTTTTGCTGGACAGGGCCCGAACAGCTGTTGCTTGATTTTTTCATGGCCTCAACCTCTGCCATGATACACTTAAGTTTACCCTGGAATATGACACTACAAAACTGCATTTCCTTGATGTGGACATTGAGATCAAGGGAAGTAACTTTGAAACTGATTTGTTTCGCAAAAGTACAGATAGGAACCACTCACTACTGGCTAGTAGTTGTCACCCACCATCTCTGATCAGGGGATTTCAAAAAAGTCAACTGATCAGAGCCCGTAGAATTACATCTAGTGAAGAGAAATATGTGGCACAATCTACTAGGATGGTGGGGGAGTATGTAGAAAGGGGTTACCAACGTAAGGAAGTGGAAAGAATAGCAGCTGATGTAGCTAGCATGGATAGAAAGGAGTTGAGAAAGAGGAAAGAGAGAAAAAATGACTACCAGGAGGGGGTACAGTTCATAACGTATGATAATCATGCAACAGACATTAGACGATGTCTGTTGGGTGCCTGGGCAGTGGTGGAAACTGACCCATTGCTCTCTAGGGTATTTCGTGCCCCCCCTAAAATGGTTTTCAGGAAAGGGAAAAGTGTCAGGGACCAGCTAGTGAGGGCTGACCTAAAGGATTCGAGGAACGCTGATGCCGCGTTTGTCCCTCGCCGCAGGGGCACTTTCCCATGTATGAATTGCCAGAATTGTTCCTCAATTATGTGTGGTGACTATGTCATACATACAACTAAGGGAACAAGAATTAACATTAAAGGAAAATTTTCGTGTACAACGTTAAATATTGTTTACTTGCTGAAGTGCCCCTGCGGCATGGGCTACGTGGGCCAGACTACTAGGGATTCTAGGAGGAGGATAAATGAGCATAGGAGTAGCATTAGGAATTACAAAAAGGAGGATAATGAGAAATCCAAGGATAAATTTGAATCCCCTGTGGGTCGTCATTTTTGCAAATGTGGACATGCAGTAGGCGACCTAAGATGGTGTGTGCTGGAAAAGGTGTTCTTGCAGGAGGGTGTGGACCCCCAAGCCTCCTTGTTGCGCAGGGAGAGTAGGTGGATTGATGACCTCGGAACTTTGGCGCCAAATGGCATGAATGAGGCATATAATCTAAAATGTTTCCTGTGATAATTATACAATGTGGCTTGTCTCTTTAAGTGTTCTGCCCGCCCCTTAGTGGGGTGTGTTTTAATTGTCTATATATGTGATTGTTGCACAAGTACTTGGTAAGCACTTGATAAAGACCATCTGGTCAAAACGTTGTGCTCTAGCACTGTGGTTCTGCGAATAAAAATTGGCCCATTGGCCTAAAATCCAGGTCGAGACCAAGTCTTTCTTTACTTGGACTGTTGTTGCACCCTTGGTGGATACGGGTGTGGACTGGTTGACTTTCTGGTGCTGTATTAAGAAGTGGGGTTGTAGCATCAAGGTTTTACCTATACCAGGGTTTAGGAAGTGAACAATGCACTTAGCCAAGATGATCTGCCACTTCGGATCTCTTGACGACGTATCTGTGGGCATCCTTATGCTGGTTTCTCAGCAGAAAAGGCCCTGACTGGCCAAAAACACTCCAGTGTGTACAACAGCCTTTAGAAAAACCCAGCTAGCAAATACTGTAACACAGCCATCATCTTACAAAAATATAATATACCTTTTCAGCTTTTTCTTCTGGCTCATCTTCATTTAAAAATTCACGTTTAGGATATGGTATCTGGCACCCTGCAAATACACTGATAAAACACTATAATTCACAACATGCACTTGCATGAAACAGATAACAATACTATTTCCGTGCATTTTAAAGAGGAACTGTAACCAAGGATCCTCATCCCAATCAGTAGCTGATACCCCTTTCCCATGAGAAATCTTTACCTTTTCTCAAATAGATCATCAGGGGGACCTGCATGGATGATATTTGGTGTAACCCCTCCCACAGTGTGATGACAGGACCTTGGTCCTGACATCAAACAGTGGTAGCCTTTTGTTGCATTGTGGGAAACAATGGCTCTTTCCAACTACCAAGCAACCAGTATCTCCCTCTCTGCATATGTATAGCTATATATTTAAAAAAAAAAACCACCTTTTAGCCTATCGAATTCTTAAAAGGTGTGGTTATAAATAATGGGAGTTGGTGCGGTCCTTTTTTTTTTTATCTCTTTTGCATGTCTGCCAGTAGTAAAGATAATGACGTGCAGGCTGATTGTGGATCAAACAACATGAACAAATTACATGCTGAATATCAATCATTTCTTGATCTATTCTGTTCTCGAACTTCTCACTTTGCAATGTATTGATTTATTTTTTTCCCTTTTCCCTAAAGTTCCTCTTAAAATGTAACGAAAACATCCTGTTATATTTTGTAAAGACTGGTTTCTTTAGCATCAAAATTGATAGATAAAATGACTGTTTTACACAGCATTGTGCAAAGTGATACATGAATATACATTTTTGTTGGGTTATTGAATAAATAATGCATGGCAGTAGCAAAAGTAGCTGTGCTAAGAGCAACTGTGTTAATAATAAATTGTTGAGAGTGATCATCTGTGCAGATTTCTGTCTGTACAGGTGTACACCATACATTATATTTACGTTCTGTTGGGAATAAATCTATAATAATAATTTCCTAGCCATTTGCTGTATGTAGGCATCTCCGTCTGCCCCAGACACAGACCCTCCTGCCCCTCTGTGATTGGCCGCTGTAATTAGCCTTGGCACTGAGTGGATGGCGCACATACGTGGGCAGGATAACCTGCGCAACATCCAGAGAGATGGCATGTGCACTCCTGCCCCTTCCAGCAAAGCACACACCACCAGCCAGTTTGTAAATAGTTTGCTACTAACACCAAATGTTTTCAAGTTTCTATTAATCAGATTGTCCATTTACAATATACACACCCTAATCACCAAATTTCGTAAAATTATTTTCTGGAGCATTTTTTTGAAAGTAAATGCATAATTATACTGTAAGGCCATCAAAATTAACGTAAACCAATTTGTGAACATCAGAGGTGATTAGGAGGACTATTCTGGATTACTACCTTACAAGCTACACATATGAGCTCTTGGAACAGTGGGTGGGTACAGGTTCTTAAAGAATCTTATACACCAGCCTACAAGAAGTGTTAGATACTACTTTGATTTCAGCACATTGTTTCTGGTGCTGTATTTTTAGTGCACTGCTATTTTGCCATTAATTGAACTTTTCCTAATTTTGCTCCCTAAAACAGAAGTCTAATGCTAACACTATAAATGTATTACACTAACCTTTTTACTGTTTAATGCCTAACAATAACCTTTCAAAGGCCTCCCTATCACTAGTATTAACACTCTTCCTACACTTCTTCCTAACCTTTTGTGTGAATACAATCGTGCTTAACCAGCACATTATTAGTATTTGTGCACCAGTATCTAACAATGCCAATTACTGCACTAATGCATACATACATTGACCTATTTCTAATAATTATCTATAGCTGGTGCTTATATATTTTAACCCCAAAAAATCATGAAGCAATGCAAAAACTGCAACAGATAAGCTGACCTATAACATTATATTATTATATATGGTTTTGTAGAATGTTATAAGTCAAACTCTTTCATTGCTTCCAAGTATGCCTAAAACCCAGTTGTGGGTTACTCCCCTCTCACCACAGATGAAAATCCCATGTCTTAACCCTACACCAAGCTAAGCGGTCATTTTCTTTTTTTGTTGTTGGGGGGGGGGGGGGGGGAGGGGAGAGGGGGAGGGTCATAGTCTTCATCCTTGGTCCTTCCAGTCACACTTATGTTTTCTTAAGGTCACCCCAACCCCAATCCACACCTTCCTCCCAAAAGAAACAATTGGAAGCAGTTTGAATAGCATGACATCCATATATCTCACAATCACCCTCACCACAACACCAAAGCTTTAGCACAGGATTCCAAATGCAGTCCAACATCCTCCACCCCACCACTGTGACCTACCCACCAATGTTGTAATATATGGTTTTGTATACTATTTCCGTGCATTTTAAAGAGGAACTGTAACCAAGGATCCTCATCCCAATCAGTAGCTGATACCCCTTTCCCATGAGAAATCTTTACCTTTTCTCAAATAGATCATCAGGGGGACCTGCATGGATGATATTTGGTGTAACCCCTCCCACAGTGTGATGACAGGACCTTGGTCCTGACATCAAACAGTGGTAGCCTTTTGTTGCATTGTGGGAAACAATGGCTCTTTCCAACTACCAAGCAACCAGTATCTCCCTCTCTGCATATGTATAGCTATATATTTAAAAAAAAAAACCACCTTTTAGCCTATCGAATTCTTAAAAGGTGTGGTTATAAATAATGGGAGTTGGTGCGGTCCTTTTTTTTTTTATCTCTTTTGCATGTCTGCCAGTAGTAAAGATAATGACGTGCAGGCTGATTGTGGATCAAACAACATGAACAAATTACATGCTGAATATCAATCATTTCTTGATCTATTCTGTTCTCGAACTTCTCACTTTGCAATGTATTGATTTATTTTTTTCCCTTTTCCCTAAAGTTCCTCTTAAAATGTAACGAAAACATCCTGTTATATTTTGTAAAGACTGGTTTCTTTAGCATCAAAATTGATAGATAAAATGACTGTTTTACACAGCATTGTGCAAAGTGATACATGAATATACATTTTTGTTGGGTTATTGAATAAATAATGCATGGCAGTAGCAAAAGTAGCTGTGCTAAGAGCAACTGTGTTAATAATAAATTGTTGAGAGTGATCATCTGTGCAGATTTCTGTCTGTACAGGTGTACACCATACATTATATTTACGTTCTGTTGGGAATAAATCTATAATAATAATTTCCTAGCCATTTGCTGTATGTAGGCATCTCCGTCTGCCCCAGACACAGACCCTCCTGCCCCTCTGTGATCGGCCGCTGTAATTAGCCTTGGCACTGAGTGGATGGCGCACATACGTGGGCAGGATAACCTGCGCAACATCCAGAGAGATGGCATGTGCACTCCTGCCCCTTCCAGCAAAGCACACACCACCAGCCAGTTTGTAAATAGTTTGCTACTAACACCAAATGTTTTCAAGTTTCTATTAATCAGATTGTCCATTTACAATATACACACCCTAATCACCAAATTTCGTAAAATTATTTTCTGGAGCATTTTTTTGAAAGTAAATGCATAATTATACTGTAAGGCCATCAAAATTAACGTAAACCAATTTGTGAACATCAGAGGTCATTAGGAGGACTATTCTGGATTACTACCTTACAAGCTACACATATGAGCTCTTGGAACAGTGGGTGGGTACAGGTTCTTAAAGAATCTTATACACCAGCCTACAAGAAGTGTTAGATACTACTTTGATTTCAGCACATTGTTTCTGGTGCTGTATTTTTAGTGCACTGCTATTTTGCCATTAATTGAACTTTTCCTAATTTTGCTCCCTAAAACAGAAGTCTAATGCTAACACTATAAATGTATTACACTAACCTTTTTACTGTTTAATGCCTAACAATAACCTTTCAAAGGCCTCCCTATCACTAGTATTAACACTCTTCCTACACTTCTTCCTAACCTTTTGTGTGAATACAATCGTGCTTAACCAGCACATTATTAGTATTTGTGCACCAGTATCTAACAATGCCAATTACTGCACTAATGCATACATACATTGACCTATTTCTAATAATTATCTATAGCTTGTGCTTATATATTTTAACCCCAAAAAGTCATGAAGCAATGCAAAAACTGCAACAGATAAGCTGACCTATAACATTATATTATTATATATGGTTTTGTAGAATGTTATAAGTCAAACTCTTTCATTGCTTCCAAGTATGCCTAAAACCCAGTTGTGGGTCACTCCCCTTTCACCACAGATGAAAATCCCATGTCTTAACCCTACACCAAGCTAAGCGGTCATTTTCTTTTTTTTTGTTGGGGGGGGGGGGGGGAGGGGAGAGGGTCATAGTCTTCATCCTTGGTCCTTCCAGTCACACTTATGTTTTCTTAAGGTCACCCCAACCCCAATCCACACCTTCCTCCCAAAAGAAACAATTGGAAGCAGTTTGAATAGCATGACATCCATATATCTCACAATCACCCTCACCACAACACCAAAGCTTTAGCACAGGATTCCAAATGCAGTCCAACATCCTCCACCCCACCACTGTGACCTACCCACCAATGTTGTAACATCCACAAAGGTGGTAACAAAAGGGGGCGATTATCACATGCACCACACCTCTAGATTCTGGTTATCACCAGAAGTTTGACATATTATTTGTCCACTGACCCACATCTTCACTTGTGATGGTCAAAGAACTCATGGAGAAGCATGTGATCAGTTTCCTCAGGTGATAGATATGCAAGTCTCCGATTTGCCAGTTATGATCATGTGCTAATGCAGAATGTAAACACAGCAAATCAGAGCTTTGCAAATCTGTCAGCTGTTAAAATTAATCACATGATTCTTCATGAGTTCTCCTAGACATGACCATTACTAATCTTCACTCACTGCTAACACGGTGTGATGCTGTAAAAAGTGAGGCTGCAATTTTTACTTTCTAAATTTTCAATCCAGAAAATAAATCATGAGGCCATTTCATGGTCTTTGGACACTGCACATGAGTTTGAAGTGGATTAAAAGCCATAATATTTAGTTTACCTCTGATGTGTCTATAATAAATGTCTGAATAGATTATAAGTACACCTATACAGTGCTGCCCATAATTATTCATACCCTTGGCAAATTTTGACTAAGTTACTTTTATTCAAACAGCAAGTAAATTTTTTGCCAAGAAATGACATAGGTGTCTCTTTGGTCACAACGATGTTTCCTTCATTTGGCGCAAAAAGGAGAAGCCTTCAATTCAAAGAACACCATCCCCACTTTCAGCCAATGGACCAGGGAACCTAATCACAGTAAATGGCACAATGAAAAAAGAGCAGTACATGAGGATTCTCAACGACAACATCAGGCAGTCTGCAGAGAAACCTTGCCTTAGCACCAGTGGACATTTCAGCATTTCACCATGACAATGACCCAAAACATAAAGCAAAAGTGGTGAAGAAATTATAAGCAGACAACAACATGAATGCTTTGGAGTGGCCCAGCCAGAGTCCTGGCTTGAACCCAATTGAGAATCTATGGAGGGAGCTAAAGATCAGAGTGATGGCAAGAAGACCCTCCAACCTGAAAGATTGGGAGCTCATTGCTAAAGATGAATGGGCAAAAATACCAGTGGAGACATGCAAAAAGCTGGTCTGCAATTATCGGGAGCGTTTTATTGCTGTAATAGCAAATAAAAGCTTTTCTTTTGATTATTGAGAAGGGTGTGAATAATTTTGGACTGGACACTTTTTGCTCAAATGTAAATAAAAGCTGAGAAATGTTTTTACCACAATAATGTCTTTTGTACATCGTCTTATAATCTTTTGGGAGACATTTCCCGTCAAAAAATTACTTGCCGGTTGAATAAAAGTAACTTTAAGTCAAAATTTGCCAGGGGTATGAATAATTATGGGCAGCACTGTATGTACCGGTGTTTCTGAAATTTCTCAGATCATGCATTAATTATATACAGTATGTAGTTTGTACATTTTAATGTGCATGAACTACTTATGTATTTATGATACTCACAGCTGTCTCTATAGTTCTGTGAACAGTACATGAAAGATGATTGTGCTATATAAACAATAAAAAAAAAAGAATAACAATAATAATATGACAAGCAATTCCTTGCAGCACAGGCATTGTGCAATGATGAAGCATATTGAGGATTGTCATTCTCCCATGGGTACATATGCAATTCACTTTTTCTCCTGAGTTTTCTCCTAGGTGATATTTTCACAACTTGTCATAAAATACTTTTTAAGCCAACAGCAAGCAAGAAAATACTCAAAATAAATTTGATAGTACATTTTCATCAACTTTTAGGTACTTTTTTAATTGTAAAATGCTGAAAATGTAGTTTAAAGAGAAGATGAAAATCATCTCCTAGGAGATAAGTCAGGTGAACAAATTAATTGCATATGGGCCATTATGTTTTGGTAAGGTTACTAATTTTAAGGCTTGATATTAGAAGCTAGTTTTTTCCAAAAAACATTTTATAGTCTCACTTGATATACCTTAGCCATATATAAATATATACTATATATAATTTACATAGCTGGAAAAGTAAGTGGCAGATTTTTGTTAGTCTGGCAGGTATTTTTGTTCCCAGGCATGCTACCATTTCAAGAGCCCACGTAGTGGGGAGTGAAGAAGCTATAGACAACAATCTTCCAATAATTGGAGACGTCATCATAAATGTAATTATATACAGTGGTGTGAAAAACTATTTGCCCCCTTCCTGATTTCTTATTCTTTTGCATGTTTGTCACACTTGCATGTTTCTGCTCATCAAAAACCGTTAACTATTAGTCAAAGATAACATAATTGAACACAAAATGCAGTTTTAAATGATGGTTTTTATTATTTAGTGAGAAAAAAAACTTAAAACCTACATGGAGCTGTGTGAAAAATAAATTGCCCCCTGAACCTAATAACTGGTTGGGCCACCCTTAGCAGCAATAACTGCAATCAAGTGTTTGCAACAACTTGCAACGAGTCTTTTACAGCGCTCTGGAGGAATTTTGGCCCACTCATCTTTGCAGAATTGTTGTAATTCAGCTTTTTTTGAGGGTTTTCTAGCATGAACCGCCTTTTTAAGGTCATGCCACAACATCTCAATAGGATTCAGGTCAGGACTTTGACTAGGCCACTCCAAAGTCTTAATTTTGTTTTTCTTCCGCCATTCAGAGGTGGATTTGCTGGTGTGTTTTGGGTCATTGTCCAGATCGCTTCAGCTTGAGTTGACAAACAGATGGCCGGACATTCTCCTTCAGGATTTTTTGGTAGACAGTAGAATTCATGGTTCCATCTATCACAGCAAGCCTTCCAGGTCCTGAAGCAGCAAAACAACCCCAGACCATCACACTACCACCACCTTATTTTACTGTTGGTATGATGTTCTTTTGCTGAAATGCTGTGTTACTTCTACGCCAGATGTAACGGGACACGCACAGACCAAAAAGTTCAACTTTTGTCTCGTCGGTCCATAAGGTATTTTCCCAAAAGTCTTGGCAATCATTGAGATGTTTTTTAGCAAAATTGAGACGAGCCTTAATGTTCTTTTTGCTTAAAAGTGGTTTGCACCTTGGATATCTGCCATGCAGGCCGTTTTTGCCCAGTCTCTTTCATATGGTGGAGTCGTGAACACTGACCTTAATTGAGGCAAGTGAGGCCTGCAGTTCTTTAGATGTTGTCCTGGGGTCTTTTGTGGCCTCTCGGATGACTTTTCTCTGCGCTCTTGGGGTAATATTGGTCGGCCGGCCACTCCTGAGAAGGTTCATCACTGTTCCATGTTTTTGCCATTTGTGGATAATGGCTCTCACTGTGGTTCACTGGAGTCCCAAAGCTTTAGAAATGGCTTTATAACCTTTACCAGACTGATAGATCTCAATTACAGTACTTTTGTTCTCATTTGTTCCTGAATTTCTTTGGATCTTGGCATGTCTAGCTTTTGAGGTGCTTTTGGTCTACTTCTCTGTGTCAGATAGCTCCTATTTAAGTGATTTCTTGATTGAAACAGGCGTGGCAGTAATCAGGCCTGGGGGTGACTACAGAAATTGAACTCAGGTTTGATAAACCACAGTTAAGTTATTTTTTAACAAGGGGGGGCAATCACTTTTTAAAACAGGGCCATGTAGATTTGGAGGTTTTTTTCTCACTAAATAATAAAAAACATCATTTAAAACTGCATTTTGTGTTCAATTATGTTTTCTTTGACTAATAGTTAACGTTTTTTGATAAGCAGAAACATGTAAGTGTGACAAACATGCAAAAGAATAAGAAATCAGGAAGGGGGCAAATAGTTTTTCACACCACTGTAATAACACATTAAATGTGACAAAAGTGATACAATTTCATGAAGATACAAATTACAAAAATATTAAGTTTAATCCACTTCTTCTGGGTAACTGAGCATCTTTTACAACATATTTTATTAAGCACACTGGCAGATATAAAGCTGTTGTGCTTTGGACTCAGATCCACTTTTCAATAGCAGCTGCAGGGATGGTGCCCTCTTATCTTATGTTGTACCGGTTCTCTGATATGATTGCCTATACAGACAGATTGTTTCAATGTCATCTTCAATGTCAACGACACGTGCTGCATTCTGCAAGCCAAATGACGTCAGAGAAAAGCAGGCTGCAGACCTCGCAAAGCTCACAACAGTCACAAGAAAAAGATAAGCAAGCAAAACGAAGGTTTTAGAATCAATTCAAACCCAAGCTTGAGAAATACCAAGCTGGAGAAAATAACACTCACTCAGATGTAGGTAGAGGATCCTCTTGGAAGTAGAGATCCTGCAAAGATTGTTCGGAGGTTATCCTCTTAGTTGGGTCCATAGTTAGAAGCTTTTGAAGCTGCATGAGAACAAAACAAATGAATTGAAATCCTTAGGTCCAGTAATAAAGTTTAAAAAAAGTTGAAAAGCAGAATATACTTGCTGACAGGAGAAGTTATACAACTTTTTTTTTATTTTAGAGAGGCTTGTTTTCTGTAATTGTATGACGTGTACCTTAACCCTTTCCACTCTGAGTTTTTTCCTAAAGGGAGTCGTTTCTGCTCGGAGTTTTTTTTTTTTTTTTTTTTTACAGAAATGCACTCTCCCTCTTACTCGCTCTCCCATTTTAACATGGAACATAACATAATAACATGGTATATCTTATTTTAAAGAGAATACGAGGTGGGGTTCTGACAATGCTATCTGCACACAGAGGCTGGGTCTGCTTATATTGCCCAGCCTCTGTTGCTATCTCAATCCCCCCTAAGTTTCACCTGCGCTCTGCTGTCCCCCATAAATCACAGGCGCGCTGTCAACACGCAGCGTGTCGCAGCGGGCTGCGTTTACCCCTGTACTGTCAGTCTCGCTGCTCCCCCACCTCCTGCATAGCTCCAGTTCCCGGCCTCGTCCCTTCCCTCCCCGCTGATTGGAGGGAAGGGACGCGGGCGGGGACCGGAGCTATGCAGGAGGCGGGGGAGCGGCGAGAGTGACAGCTGTAGATGTAAACACAGCCCGCTGCGTGTCGACAGCGCGACTGTGATTTATGGGGGCCAGCAGAGCGCAGGGGTAACTTAGGGGGGAACTGTATAGCAACAGAGGCTAGGCAGTATAGGCAGACCCAGCCTCTGTGTGCAGATAGCATTGTCAGAACCCCACCTCGGGTTCTCTTTAAAGAACACATTATAAAGTTTAATTGAATACCTTATTTGGACAGTTTGGCATCTTCTATTGGCTGGTAGCAGAGAAGAAAGCCAAGGTATGGTAAATTTTACAGCAATTTCCTGGGTGTAATACTGGCTTGCGTGAGCAAGTTTCGCAATAATAGGTGGTTTTATGCCTGCCACCCGGTGTCTTCATGTCACTACACACGATGCAATCTTTGGTATTTCGATTGGGAATTAGAGCAATGAAATGCTGGCTACTATTTAGATGCTCCTGCACGTCCATTGCATAGGATGCCATTGCTCCTCTATGCAACTTTGCATGGAATCTGACAGAAATCTGCAATGGAATCTGCATGGAATCTGCAGAAAGGAATCTGCAAGAAGGAATCAGCAAGGAATAAGCAAGGAACCTGCAAGGAATCAGCAAGGAAAATGCAACTTCAACGCATTGGTCACTTCCTGGTAGCGCTGATCGCACACTTCCGGATTGGGGCAGGGGGGTACCACCTGTGTGGGCATGTACTCTTACATGCCCACTATACAAGGGGAGAGAGATCAGACTTTGCCCCCGCAGATGTGCCTGCAAACCGCCGCTGAAATGACAGTATGTCCCACATAGCGGGACATACAAGTGCAACGGGATATTTGCAATGTCCCGCTATGCGGGACATACGAGTGGAAAGGGTTAAAGAGAGTCTGAAGCCATTTTAAAAATCAGTTTTTACATCCTATTTAGTTTAAGGATCATTGCAAGACCTAAAATGTCGCATTCCTGTGGCCGAACGAGGATTTTATCACCCCAAATCCCCAGGGCAAAAACCGGGCAGCATTTCCTGGTAGAGGCAGAGCTTTCTGCTCTGCCAGCGTGGATTCCTCGTATCAATCCACGCTGATCGCTACCTCTCCCCGCCCCTCTCAGTCTTCTTTCACTGAGAGGGGCGGGAGAGAGGCGGAGATCCAAGGTGGATTGACGCGAATGGAGGCAGAGCTACAGAGCTGAGCTCTGCCTCCCTGGGCAGCAAAATCCACTACTTTGAAAGTTGTGGATTTTTGCCTTAGGATTTGAGGGTGATAAAACCCTCGTTCAGCCGCGGGAATGCAGCATTTGGCAATGATCCTTAAACTAAATAAAAGTTAAAAACTGATTTTTAAAGAGGCTTCCGAGTCTCTTTAAGCCAATCCTATAAGAATAAGCATACATAGGCGATGCTTGACCATAGTAACAGATTAAATATCACTACTGTTAAAGTGACACTGAAGCGAAAAAACAAAAACATGATATAATGAATTATATGTGTAGCAGGGTTAAGGAATAGAACATTTTTCTTTTCAGTTATATCGTTTTTGTTTTTTTTATAAAATTACATAATTCTGTAATACTTGCAGTTTACAAACAACACTCTACATTTTAAACTATGAAACAGCTAATGACCCTTTGAACTTCCCTGCAGTACAATCTTCTCTGAAGTTGTCTTTCACGGTTTCTTTGATGTATAAGTGCTTCAGAAAATAGCACTGCTCTCTGACTAAATTCTCAGAGAGCTCAGAGAAACGCTTTTGCATAAATAGCAAGTGAAGTTTCTTAAAGAGAATCTGTACTCTAAAATTCTTACAATAAAAAGCATACCATTCTATTCATTATGTTCTCCTGGGCCCTTCTGTGCTGTTTCTGCCACTCCCTGCTGCGATCCTGGCTTGTAATTGCCAGTTTTAGGCAGTTTACAAACAAAATACATGGTTGCTAACCAGAATGTGACAGGCTCAGAGAAACTCTGTCTGTGAGTCATACACGCAGCATACAGAGCCTGCAGGGGCGTGGAGGAGCGCCCCCTGCATACTTTAATGCATAGCTTCTCCCTATCACAGCAAAACAGCACATTCCTGCCTGAGCCGACAAAGCCGGTAAAGGAAAGAAGATTAGATTATTTAACAGAGATATTACAGTGACTGTGCAACTAGAAAAGGCTGCAGTTTGACAGACCACATTAGAACAGGTATAGGAACTTATAGGATAGAAGAAATAAGGCTGAAAATTTTGTTACAGAGTCTCTTTAACTCTTCCTGTACTGGAAACAATATGAGACTCATATCTTTGCTACCAATGTGCTATTTCTTAGCTGTATTACACATACAATTCATTATATCATAAATTTATTTTCACTTCAGATTCTCTTTAAAGCAAACAAAAAACAAAAAAAAAACAAAACATGAATATAGATAAGTACAGTGCAAGTCTTTTTGCAGCTTAAAGTGTACCAGAGACCTGCACATGCGCAGACCTCCCACGCATGCGCAGTAGACCCAGACTGATGCGGCTGAGCCAGTTACCGGGGCTGATCGCGACTAAATGGCAGACTGCGGGAGGACGGCGTGGGACTCAGACATGTTTATGGGGCGGGAGGAAGCCTTGGGTAAGTATTAAATATTTAGTTTTCAAGGTCTCTGGTTTACTTTAATGCAATTCAATATTATCTTTTTATTTGAATCTGCAGCAGCTAAGGGCTCTTTCACACTAGGAACTAATCAGAGAATTTTGACGGATCGCTCCTAGATTGTGTTTAGAAAGCTAACATGAAAGTCTATTTGACTTTTATGTTAACTTTAACATTAGACGTTCGTAGCAATATTATGTTATGTTGTAATGCGTCTGGGGGCTTCGTAACGTTCAGTCGCAGCATTTTCCCTTAGAACTACCGCCGCTAATCAGCGTCACACCGCAACTTCCCAACGTTCAAGCCGCAGGTCATAACGCATGCAGGAAATACGTTTGTGCACACGTTCTGTGATGTGAAAAGACCTAAGAATTTCCACTGACAGTAAGCTCAAATTACACTCCTTTGCAGCATTACAAATAGTACTCAGTGTACTCTTTAAGGTGTACAGTTGTTATGAGAAAGACCAGAAAATCCCATCTTGCATCAGAGTAATTTTTTTACACAGAGGTTTTGTTTTTCATTTTCGACATGCTAACACACAACTAGTGTACTGGTTAAGGGCAGTGCCTTTGACATGGGAGACAAGGGTTCAAATCCTTGCTAGTATCTATTCAGTAAGGAGTCCTTAGGCAAGATTCCCTTACACTACACGGTGGTCTCTTGAGTGTGTCCCAGTGGCTGCAGCTCTTGAGCGCTTTCTCTTACAGGAGAAAAGTGCAATACAAATGTTTGGATGATCGGATTATAGTTTACCCCCTAACCTCTGTAGATTCAGGGGACCGATTGGTAAATCAAGAGTGACCAAGTGACTCCCAAAGAAGAAACAGCAATAGAAAACATGTAGTGAAGACATTTGGTTTTTTTAGCTGCTCAGCTCACTGCCCACCTCCATCCACTTTCAGTCAAATGCACAAGATATGGGCCAGAGCTTGGGTCATTCATTATGTTGGTGCAGCCTGCTGTACTTGACAAAGTTAACAGGAAAAAGGATTTCAGGATCTCTTTCCACCCTATGCATAGCAATCTCTGGTTAAAATGTCATGCAGGCATTCCATTTTAAGTGCAAGGTGAGCCTCTAACTCCAGTGTTGCCTAAACTATGCCAGCCCTGACCTTGGCTTGTCCACAGTGTAACCACTCATTCTGCTTCATGTCTCCAACAGTAACCTCCCCTGTCCATGGCAAACGGCCGTAAAGCAATCCCGGGGGACATGACCTGCCTTTAGGTGTACTGGCTTATCAGCCTCTTTTGGATGCTTGGGCAAAGACAAGGCTTACTAGACTTCACTAGTCTGGGTAGGAAACACTTACTGCTGGTCAGATCATAACAGCCGGGTAAGGAACAGGATCATGTACTCTGAAACAATGAGATGTATTTGTATTTGCAAGGTATCAAACTTAATTTTTTTCTGTATTAAATTTCCAGCACCAGCAACATCTGTAGTATCTTCCAGATTCAATTTAGCTATTTATATTTTATTTAAAGATCCAGATGTGGTTCTGAATAATTAATCAATGGATAGTAAAACTTTCTAGTTTCCTTTACAGTTGTAATAACTACTGTACATGATTACTGGAAACGCTGGGGAAATGGATGGAGATTGGTTTCAGGACATGCATATGTAAGCACATTCTGTACATGATAACCTGCACGGAGTCCTAATGGCTCTGACAGTGTAATCAGCTGAAACCAAAGCAGAGAGCTGCAATCAGCAAATATATACAGTTACCTTACTAATGTACTATACGTCATGCTTAACACACACAGGCTAACCACAGCTATAATTTGAAAAAGAATGGCAAGTGTAGGTATATCTACAATATAATTAAGGGCTTTGTTTTCTTCTAAAAACCCACTGCTAGGGTTAGAAAAATAACAAAATGCCCAAAGCCACCACTACAGTTGCAAACAGGGACAAATTAAGCAATCCCTTGGGTAACTGCAGAACCCTCAAAAATACTGATAGGGGCTCGGGCTGACAAATTTCTCACGATCACTGTTATTTGTTCAGATTTTCTGAATTGAATGATTGATTAGTAATACACTTGATTATAAACCCAATCTGAACAGCAACACTAATGCAAGTGCTGTACTATATAGCATTGAATCAAAGTTCACCTTTTTGCTACTGGTATCGGCACGTGAAAATTTGAGTGTATGCTAAATACTGAGGTTAGTAAATCACTGTCATTCTTTCCACTATTTTACTTAACAATCCATCCCATGTACAATATAGTTTACCTTATCAAATAAATAAATTGAACTGTCTTTTATATCCCCACGGTTTACTTACCAGAAGAAAAACCTTACTGTCCGGTTTGACCTTGTGCTTCTCCATGTATTTTATTAGGCTACTGTTAGCATATCTGTAAAAAAAAGGCAGAGCTATAAAGTCATATACTACTCACTATACTAACCCTCGGCATAGCATTTCACCTACAGACCTGACAGAATCATATGTCTTCTGCATATCCCTGAACATAGGATTTTAACCCCTTACTGAATATGGTCATTTTAGTTCACACACAGTAAATATTGTTCTAAACTGCAAAGAGAACCTAAACAAAGGTTTTTTTTTTAAATGTCAGACTTCCTAAAGGTACAAAAGGTAGTTTTGTATTTTATCAAGCAAAAATGACAATAGGAAAAATAATTTTCAATTTGACATAACTGCAGTCCATGCAAAGTTACGATGACTGCAGTGATATTGATCAGTCTGTTTGGATGACTCATTTCTGCTGCATAATGGGGCCAGGGGCTTTCTGACTGGTGAGGCGCCATTCCACTGTTCAATAGCGTTGCTCTCATCACTTAGGCTTATGTACAGTATGTAAACAATGTACTACATAATAGCAGGGAGTGCTTTAGCTATACAGACATCTTCTCTGCAGCCTGCACATACAGGAATCTCAGAAAGACTTACGTTGTTCTTCGGAAGTCTTTTTGAAGGGTGGGATATTCTGGCATCTTTCTGATGTCTTCCCAATCTTTATCTGAACAGATAAGAAATTATTTTGCTAAACTATAAAATACACAATAATGTTATAGAATAGTGTGGTAATATACCTGACCAAACACAATTAATAGTCTCAGAAATTATTACAGGTTTCATCAGCTTTAGAGCTTTGACTTTAATTGATTAAAGGAGGTTGGATTTAAACATAACTACACTTTAAACTGTTGATAACTGTTTTACTGAAAATACTGACAAGTAATCAATATTCTTGCATTTGTAGTCCCAAAACAGCTTTTTAAGACTTTTCTAACTGTAAGGAAAACACAATCAAAGAACGTCTTATTAATCACAAAGCTCCTTTGGGTCTCCCCAAGCTGCTTGGTGACTCTAACCACTAGGAAAGTATAGGAGACTAAAAGAGACCAAAAAGCCCTCGTACTAAAAATAAATGCTTGGTGTGATTTCTTAAAACAGAAGGTACTTGCGATAATTCAGCTTTAAGTAAACATCTGAGGTTAACCACAATGCACCGCTACTGAATATGCAAACCTCCACGGACCACCACACATGTGCAGAAGACCCCGACTGATGCGACTGAGCCAGTTACTGGGGCTGATGGCGGCTAAACAGAGGCACGCGGGAGAGCGGCGAGGGACTCAGAGGTGCTTATGGGGCTAGAGGAAGCCATGGGTAAGTATCAAATCTTTCTTTCTTGGCGTCTCAGGTTTCTTTTAATGACTGCCACCTGTAACAATCGGATGTGATCGCTAAGACGACGTTTGGAGCCCCAATGCTCTACAGATGCATTGCTCTGCCATTGCCTAGCGATACATCTTTACAGTACTGCCCCCCCCCCGTCACCCTTGCGAACACATCCAATTTATACAGATATGCCGACTGGGGATAATGGACCACCATATGCCGTGCTAATAAAAAAAAAAAAAATAGGGTATATGTGGTATAAATTGAATCAGAAAAGGCCAAAGAATATATATTTGTATGTGTTTTATAACAGTGGGACTTATGTGAAAATTAGATAGGGTGAAAGAAATGTGTATTTTCTGCATTTACGCCTAATTTGTCCCTGCATTTACGCCTAATTTGTTACTATAAAATAAAACTGGAAAAAAAAGTATTACCCCTAAATTGTACTAAAAAACAAAACAAACATACTGTAAGTAATTAACCACTTGAGGACCACAGGTTTATACCCTCCTAGTGACCAGGCCATATTTCATAACATAATTCCGCATGTTTAGGCGGCCCTGGTGGCGCCACCCTACCACCACCCGTCGCCCTTAGGAGGAGGTTGAAAACATTCTGCTGTATCAAAAGCGACACAGCTAAAGTGTCAAAAATGTCTGGAACCTTGGGGCCCTTCGTACACTTGTAGGCTAAACCTGTGTTGCGTAACTCTATTCTGCAGCAAGGGGCCACAAAAGGAATGAAAGTCTTTGGAGATTTTCACACTTATTGTGGTCCTTTGTGGTGTGATCCGAAGTATCCGAGCCAACACAAGGGCAACAGTGCATTAACCCAAGCACCACACTCAACGCATGGCGCTTGGGGTAATAGAAGTCTATGGGCAACACACTATGGGCTTGATTCATTAAACTGTGATAACTGAAATATCACACCTTATCAAAGATATCACACCTTATCAAAGTTAACACGCCTTATCAGAGTAGCATAGCGAGTGCCACAAACTTATTCCTGTTAATTGGCAATGACAGTCGTCCTGCCCTGAGCCGTTGCGGGTTCGTAGTGCTTGCTATGCTACTCTGATAAGGCGTGTTAACGTTGATAAGGTGTGATATTTGAGTTATCCCTGTTTAGTGAATCAAGCCCCATGTGTGTACGACGGAGGGTGGTGTGTCGCAGTGAGCATCATGGACCAATTGGAATCCCAGTGACGTACCTCTTGCCCAGCAGGGAGTATGTCACTGAGCGGGGGCGTGGCTATGCATATGATCCTGTTGGCGCACTCTGACACAGAATCATATGTTTGTCATTTTTTGCTTTATGGTGTGATGCGGCAGGAGCATCGCATCCCCACCTCAACATAAATCTAAAACTGGCCTAGGTGAAACCTTGGAACACAAACTGGTTTAAGTGTTTCTGTACTGAAACGTCTGGCAGGTTAAAATGGGGCTCTGAGCAATAATGCTGTTTTAGAATACTTGCATGTCACTCCTGGGGTTTGCCTCTCAAATATCGAATGCTGGCCTAATGCAATAAAAATGCCATCAGCTGTATTTAAATGCAGTGTCAGGCCAATGCTACCCCTGAATCCAGTGTGAATTCTCTCATTAAGATGGAAGCTCAGAAGTGCTAGGGGTTTCAGAATATTGCATTATAGTCTTAATGACAGAAACATTTGACAATTAATTTCGACCACTATCCACCAAAACAAAGTACTATCCTCCATCTGTTACCTTGCAATTCCCCCCACCCCTCCCCCGAAAAAAAAAACTTGCCTAAGGGTGCGTACACACATCCAATTTTGATTTGCCAAAGCTTGGCCGATGCAGTATGCTTGTAGTACCCGTTTATAGTACTCAAAATCGATTGGCCCGTATACTACATTAGCGTAGTAAAATTTGCAAATCATTGGGCAATTAAACTTGAATGTGTATGCACCCTAACATTAAATATTACTCCTCCTCTATGCTTTAGCAATACCCTTCCCAATGTAACGCCATTGAATTTTAAAAACTATTTTCTCTATGCTCTCCTAAATCACCCTCCCCCTTCTTAAAAAAAATACTGTAGGGGGGTCGGGGGAAATGAGTTGAACTTACCCGGGGCTTCTAATGGTCCCCCACAGACATCCTGTGCCCGCGCAGCCACTCACCGATGCTCCGGTCCCGCCTCTGGTTCACTTCTGGAATTTAGACTTTAAAGTCTGAAAACCACTGCGCCTGCGTTGCCGTGTCCTCGCTCCCGCTGATGTCACCAGGAGCACACTGCGCAGGCACAGACCATACTGGGTTGTGATTTTAAATGCTCTTGCTAATGTACAGCTATGGGGAATTTTTTAATTACGTCCCCAAAGTGGGATCACACCCATAGCATTACATTAGCAAGAGCTTTTAAAATCACAAGCACTTAGAAAAGCACTGCTAGTGGGTCCCACGCTTTATGCTAGTGGGTTCCAGGCCTAACAGTGTCATCTAGGCCTATATGAATGACCATAATGCCATTGAGAATTGAAGTCTGACCAAAATGCTCACTTATCAAATAATTAGAATCTCAACTACGAAATATTGAACGTTTTAATGTACTAGGGCTGCTGGCAACTGATGCTAAAACAAATAGTAGATGAATATACTGTAACCTTATATTATCCAAGTTTAACCACTTTACCCCCGCGCGTACGTATTTCTCCGCCCCTTTTTCCATCCTTTAAAGACCAGGGACGGAGAAACACGTACTTTCCGCGTTCCCGACGCTGCCCGCGCTCCCGCTCGTAAACACGCCGCCCGCCGCTAGTAAAACCGCCGCCGCCCGCTCGCCCAGAGATCAATGAACGGGAAAATCCATTCCCGCTCGTTGATCTAAGCCCCGCAATGATCAGCTGCTCTCCTATGGGCAGCGCGATCATTGTGAGAAAAAACTCACGTGTCCAGCCTCCTTATTCTTCCTCCAAGCTTCCGGAAGGAAGCTTGGAGGTCGCATTAAAACAAAAAGTTACTGTGGCCATCTTGTGGCCAAATAGTAAACTACACCCTACACATTTTTCACATACAAATAAATGACTTTTACACATAAAATTAACTCATTACCTCCCACACTCCCCATTTTTTTTTTTTTTGTAATTAAAAAAAAATTAAAAAATTTACAATTAAAAAAAATACATAAATAGTTACCTTAGGGACTGAACTTTTTAAATATTTATGTCAAGAGGGTATAACACTGTTACTTTATAAACTATGGGCTTGTAATTAGGGATGGACGCAAAACTGAAAAAAATGCACCTTTATTTCCAAATAAAATATTGGCGCCAAACATTGTGATAGGGACATAATTTAAATGGTTTTATAACCGGGACAAAAGGGCAAATACGTTTCATGGGTTTTAATTACAGTAGCATGCATTATTTAAAAACTATAATGGCCGAAAACTGAAAAATAATTATTTTTTTCCCCACATTTTTCCTATTTTCCCATTAAAACACATTTAGAAAAAAATAATTCTTGGCATAATGTCCCACCTAAAGAAAGCCTAATTGGTGGCGAAAAAAACAAGATATAGTTCATTTCATTGCGATAAGTAATAATAAAGTTATAGACGAATGAATGGAAGGAGCGCTGAAAGGTGAAAATTGCTCTGGTGCTCAGGGGGTAAAACCCCTCAGTGGGGAAGTGGTTAATAGAAGTTCTGGCATTGAATGAAGTACTCTTAACCTTGCCATTTCCTTAGCAATCATGAATATGACAGTTGCTATCTGGCTCCCCACAAGTCTTCCATGTAGGGTTTATCACATAGGAGCCGTTTGCTGTATGAATTATGTCCTTGGCAAAGGCCCAGAAAGCATTTCCTTACAGCCACCACCAGACTCCATGGCATCATCTCTTCTTCACAGAGCTAATGGACAGATGACATCAGTACATTTAAATAAACAGGCCTAAGCACTGCATTTTGGATCTATCTCACCAGTACCTACAGTCAAATAAAAACACTGTTCTAAATAGGAGTTTAAATGTTAAAAATAAAAACTCAAAGTAACATTTTAATAGCTAGTATCATCTGAATAAGATAATTTACTATCTAATACAATGAATTATGTAAGAGACCTGGGTTTGTAGTCTAACATGTTTTTTACTATAAAAAGAAAAATGTTACAAAAGCCAAACAAATTAAGAAGTTATTTACCCGCAGGGAATCCCATCACACTAAATATCCGGTCCAACTGGTCGTGGTGGAATGGGTTACTTGTTTTAATGTCTTCTTGGCGACAGTGAAAGATAGGCTCTGAAGTTAACAGTTCAGCAAAAATGCAACCAATAGCCCAAATATCTACAAAAGAAGAAAAACCACATATTTACCTTAAAGGCAGTCTCCAGCTTCTCAGCATACCACAGTCTTATGTCAGTGACTACAAGAAAGCTGCCTACACATAATAAGAGTTGATGCAGCAACATTTCAGCAAGCTGCAGTACCGTGTGTACATATTACTGGTGGGTTCTGCAGCTGAGAAAATATCAATGTAAGGTTTACCTCACCTGCAAGAAGGGATGGTCATTGAGATGCAAATAATTCCACATGTATACAGGATTATGCACACTTTTGTGCAAATGTAGGCAGCTTGAAAATGGACCAAATCAAATGAAGCACAGGTGAGATTAAATTGGTCAATTTTCAAACTACCTACATTTGCAAAAAAATATGCATAATTCTACATCAGCTCAGAATTAATGGTATCTCACTGACCATTCCAACATGGATGCAGGTGTAAATGACTAAGAACCACGCACTGTGCAGTTCAGTGAGTGCAGCGTAAGAAGCTTTCCATGGTACTAAATGTGTTCAGCTTCATGGAAAGCCATAAGAAAAATGAGCACAATGAGCATGGTAGAGGAGCTGATGCTGATCAAAGAGCTTTCAGTAAGCCAGCCTGTGAGAAGTTCAATGTGGTTGGCTGCGCCTGTAGCAGGAAGATAGTTAAGTAAAATGCTACAAAGAGGACTCTTCAATATGAAAACTACAAACAACATGGGTAGAAGACAAATAGCAATTAAAAAAAAGCCAGACGTTAGCTAAAATGAGCAGAAAGGTACAATACTACAGGCTAGAAGCCAGACTGCAATCAAAGTGGCTAATTATATAAGCATTAAACCCTTTTATCTGTGTCGATTTTTAGTGCATTATATAATCTACTGAAATACAGTGCTAAAAGAAAAGAGAAAACCCTCCACTCTACCTATCACTGCTTAAATAAAACTTGTATACATCCCTCTTACCCCACTCCATCTCATAATGTCTGTAAGGATACATAAGCTATATCCTGCCTAATCATCATTAACCACTTGAGGACCTAGGGCTTTCTACCCCTTAAGGACCGGCCACTTTTTTTCCATTCAGACCACTGCAGCTTTCACGGTTTATTGCTCGCTCATACAACCTACCACCTAAATGAATTTTGGCTCCTTTTCTTGTCACTAATAAAGCTTTCTTTTGGTGCTATTTAATTGCTCCTGCGATTTTTACTTTTTATTATATTCAGCAAAAAAGACATGAATTTTGGCAAAAAAATGATTTTTTTAACTTTCTGTGCTGACAGTTTTCAAATAAAGTAAAATTTCTGTATACATGCAGCGCGAAAAATGTGGACAAACATGTTTTTGATAAAAAAAACCCCATTCAGCGTATATTTATTGGTTTGGGTAAAAGTTATAGCGTTTACAAACTATGGTGCAAAAAGTGAATTTTCCCATTTTCAAGCATCTCTGACTTTTCTGACCCCCTGTCATGTTTCATGAGGGGCTAGAATTCCAGGATAGTATAAATACCCCCCAAATGACCCCATTTTGGAAAGAAGACATCCCAAAGTATTCACTGAGAGGCATAGTGAGTTCATAGAAGATATAAATTTTTGTCACAAGTAAGCGGAAAATGACACTTTGTGACACGAAAAAAAAAAAAAAAAAGTTTCCATTTCTTCTAACTTGCACCAAAAAAAAATGAAATCTGCCACGGACTCACCATGCCCCTCTCTGAATACCTTGAAGGGTCTACTTTCCAAAATGGGGTCATTTGTGGGGTGTGTTTACTGTCCTGACATTTTGGGGGGTGCTAAATTGTAAGCACCCCTGTAAAGCCTAAAGGTGCTTATTGGACTTTGGACCCCTTAGCGCAGTTAGGCTGCAAAAAAGTGCCACACATGTGGTATTGCCGTACTCAGGAGAAGTAGTATAATGTGTTTTGGGGTGTATTTTTACACATACCCATGCTGGGTGGGAGAAATATCTCTGTAAATGACAATTTGTTAATTTTTTTTACACACAATTGTCCATTTACAGAGTTATTTCTCCCACCCAGCATGGGTATGTGTAAAAATACACCCCAAAACACATTGTACTACTTCTCCTGAGTACGGCGATACCACATGTGTGGCACTTTTTTGCACCCTAACTGCGCTAAAGGGCCCAAAGTCCAATGAGTACCTTTAGGATTTCACAGGTCATTTTGCGGAATTTGATTTCCAGACTACTCCTCACGGTTTAGGGCCCCTAAAATGCCAGGGCAGTATAGGAACCCCACAAATGACCCCATTTTAGAAAGAAGACACCCCAATGTATTCCGTTAGTAGCATAGCGAGTTCATAGAAGATTTTATTTTTTGTCAAAAGTTAGCGGAAAATTGATTTTTATAGTTTTTTTCACAAAGTGTCATTTTCCACTAACTTTTGACAAAAAATAAAATCTTCTATGAACTCACCATACTCCTAACGGAATACCTTGGGGTGTCTTCTTTCTAAAATGGGGTCATTTGTGGGGTTCCTATACTGCCCTGGCATTTTAGGGGCCCTAAACCGTGAGGAGTAGTCTGGAAATCAAATTCCGCAAAATGACCTGTGAAAGCCTAAAGGTGCTCATTGGACTTTGGGCCCTTTAGCGCAGTTAGGGTGCAAAAAAGTGCCACACATGTGGTATCACCGTACTCGGGAGAAGTAGTACAATGTGTTTTGGGGTGAATTTTTACACATACCCATGCTGGGTGGGAGAAATATCTCTGTAAATGGACAATTGTGTGTAAAAAAATCAAAAGATTGTCATTTGCAGAGGTATTTCTCCCACCCAGCATGGGTATGTGTAAAAATACACCCCAAAACACATTGTACTACTTCTCCCGAGTACGGCAATACCACATGTGTGGCACTTTTTTGCACCCTAACTGCGCTAAAGGGCCCAAAGTCCAATGAGCACCTTTAGGCTTTCACAGGTCGTTTTGCGGAATTTGATTTCCAGACTACTCCTCACGGTTTAGGGCCCCTAAAATGCCAGGGCAGTATAGGAACCCCACAAATGACCCCATTTTAGAAAGAAGACACCCCAAGGTATTCCGTTAGGAGTATGGTGAGTTCATAGAAGATTTTATTTTTTGTCACAAGTTAGCGGAAAATGACACTTTGTGAAAAAAACAATACAAATCAATTTTCCGCTAACTTTTGACAAAAAATAAAATCTTCTATGAACTCACCATACTCCTAACGGAATACCTTGGGGTGTCTTCTTTCTAAAATGGGGTCATTTGTGGGGTTCCTATACTGCCCTGGCATTTTAGGGGCCCTAAACCGTGAGGAGGAGTCTGGAAATCAAATTCCGCAAAATGACCTGTGAAATCCTAAAGGTACTCATTGGACTTTGGGCCCTTTAGCGCAGTTAGGGTGCAAAAAAGTGCCACACATGTGGTATCGCCGTACTCGGGAGAAGTAGTACAATGTGTTTTGGGGTGTATTTTTACACATACCCATGCTGGGTGGGAGAAATAACTCTGTAAATGGACAATTGTGTGTAAAAAAATCAAAAGATTGTCATTTACAGAGGTATTTCTCCCACCCAGCATGGGTATATGTAAAAATACACCCCAAAACACATTGTACTACTTCTCCCGAGTACGGCGATACCACATGTGTGGCACCTTTTTGCACCCTAACTGCGCTAAGGGGTCCAGAGTCCAATGAGTACCTTTAGGCTTTACAGGGGTGCTCAAAATTTAGCACCCCGCCCACTTGCCAGGACAGTTAACAAACCCCACAAATGACTCCATTTTGGAAAGAATACACAACATGGTATTCCATGAGGGGAATGGTGAGGTCATTGAAAATTTTATTTTTTGTCACAAGTTAACGGAAAATGACACTTTGTTAAAAAAAAATAAAAAAAAAAATTCTGCTAACTTGTGACAAAAACTAAAATCTTTTATGAACTCACCGTGCACCTCACATAATACTTTAGGGTGTCCTCTTTCCAAAATGGGGTCATTTGTGGAGTCTGTCCTGGCATTTTAGGGTCTCTGCAATCATTACATGTATGGCCAGTATTAGGAGTTTCTGCTATACTCCTTATATTGGGTATACAAGTAATGCACTCTGGGCTGAAAGGAAAAATGAACGGCAAACATACCTTGCTCCACATCAATGGCAGATCTTCCTCCACATCAATGGCAGTGATAACCTCAGGAGAGAGACACCCCGTGCCACCCTGCACTCAGGGTGAGCCACCAACTTATGTGACTGGGCCTCAGAACTTTAGTATACAGCATTATGCCTGTAGGATACAGCAATATGCCTGCCAATAGAGATGACTCTGTGTGGCATTAAAGCATCATCATAGGCCCAAATCACATATAAACCGGGGGTGTCCACACTCAAGGGAAATTCAAACATGCCGTCTTATATCGCCAACCCAGGACAGATCAGCAATATCAAGCATGGAAACCGATCCTTCTTCCCATTTTTATGCTTACCCGTTTGGTCTTCAAGCTTACCTCTCCTCTCCCTGCGACAATGTGCGAAAGACCACTGAGTGTGTGCCTACTCCTGTGTCTGGAGTTCCCTAGGTTCTAATAGTGTACCTGCTCGTGGTACCTCTCAAAACACGGCCCTATGCATAGACCAGGCTGGTCAGGACAGCGGGGACAATAATAAACGGTGTCACTCCTTGTTCCAGCCCTGCTGCAGACACGGCAACGTTTTCTTCGGATGCGTTGACCTGGGGCACACGGAAGCTGATAGGCGTAATGCCTTCCATGCAGTCGGCTAGTTGCATCTGGGGGGGGGGGGGCCTGGCACCTCCTGGATACAGGATGTCCATAATGATCTCTTCCTGAAATTGGAGGAAAGATCCAGTTCTCCCAGCCTTACTGTAGAGAACAAAGCTGTTGTAAACTGCCAATTGAATCAGATAAAAAGACACTTTCTTATACCAGCGTCTTGTTTTCCGGGTAACTAAATAGGGTGCTAACCTCTGGTCATTGAAGTCCACCCCTCCCATGTTGACATTATATTCGTGGACGACAAGGGGCTTTTCAATGACCGCAGTTGCCCGTTGAATTTGGACTGTCGTGTCTGTGTGAATGGTGGACAGAAAGTAAACGTCCCTCTTGTCCCTCCATTTCACCGCGAGCAGGTCTTCAGTACGCAAGGCGACCCTCTGCCCCCGTAAAAGTCTGGTGGTAACGAGCCGTTGGGGGAAGCCCTGGCGACTAGGCCGCGCAGTGCCACAGCATCGGATTCCTTCTAACTTTAAGTGCTGAAAGAGGGCCACACTTGTGTAATAATTGTCCACAAAAAGATGGTACCCCTTCTGGAACAAGGGTGACACCAAGTCCCACACAACCTTTCCACTGCTCCCCAGGTAGTCAGGGCATCCGACCGGCTCCAATTTTGAGTCTTTTCCCTCATAGACCCTAAAACGACATGTATAGCCTGTGGCCCTTTCACAGAGCTTATACAGTTTCACCCCATACCGGGCGCGCTTGCTTGGGATGTACTGTTTGATGCCAAGGCGCCCGGTAAAGCGTAAGAGGGACTCGTCTACGCAGATGTTCTGTTCAGGGATATAAGCATCTGCAAATGTTGATGACAGGTGGTCTATGAGGGGCCGAATTTTGTGGAGCCGGTCATAAGCAGGGTGGCCCTTTTCATGACAGGTTTTGTCGTCGTTGAAGTGCAGGAAGCGCAGGATGGACTCAAATCGTGTCCTGGACATGGCAGCAGGGTACAAGGGAACATGATTTACTGGGTTCGTAGACCAATACGACCGCAGTACATTCTGTTTCATTAGTCCCAAGTGAAGGATAAGGGCCAAAAAGATTTTAATGTCGGAAACTTGGACTGGTTTCCACCCGAAAGGCTGGGCATACATGCTCTCCGGGTGCTCGGTGATGAATTGTGTGGCTTTACGGTTGGTCTCAACCACAATTAAGTCCAAGAGAACCTGGGTGATGAACAGCTGCAAAAAGTCTAGGGCCGTTCCTAGATGAGCTGTCGCCACCTGGACTCCAGACTGGGCGGTGAAAGGGGGCACTACGGGTGCGGCGGAATCAGGGGATTGCCAATCTGGTTGTGCCAGCACCTCTGGGAGTCTATGGGCACTACGGGCCCGTCTTCTTCTTGGTGGCTGCGACGGGGGTACTACTGCACTTGCCACCGTACCAGTTTCAACTTCCATGCTGACGCTCACCACTTCGTCAGGGTCTACGGAAGCACTGGCACTAAGTCCAGGAGATGCTGCGCTGCTGGTGCCTGCCTCACCAAGAAAACTATCAACAGCGCTAGCACCACCCTGCTGCCCTTGAGGCGGATCCTGCGCCACCTGCGGTCTAACGACTTGGGGTCTGGTACGCCTGGCTCTAGCCGGGACCATAGCCTCGTCATCAGTATCGGTCAGGGAACCACTGCTTTCTACAGGTTCAAAATCGGACCCGGAAGATTCGACGGATGATTCTTCCCAAAAGAACTCATCCGACTGGTCCATGTACCTGTATACCTCGTCATCGGAAAGCCCCCTTCTTGCCATTTTGGATTGCTAAATTTATGGGGTTTTCCTCCGAGACTACCCAGAAAAAAAGAGCACCTACCTAGCAAAAAGGGAGTATTTGAGAGGTATTGGGGTTGGTGGGAAGTGGGGTCTCAGAGGCAATCAAACAATCACGGGACAATCAAATCCAATTACAGCACAATCGACTCCAATCACAGCACAAGCAGATCTGATGCACTCGGAAGGTGATGGGGGGAGGGTGGGATTGGGTGTGGCGGGAAGTGGGGTCTCAGGCAATCAAACAATCACGGGGCAATCGAAGCCGATCACGGGACAATCAAATACAATTACAGCACAATCGACTCCAATCACAGCCCAATCAAATCTGATGCACTCGGAAGGTGATGGGGGAGGGTGGGATTGGGTGTGGCGGGAAGTGGGGTCTCAGGCAATCAAACAATCACGGGGCAATCGAAGTCGATCACGGGACAATCAAATACAATTACAGCACAATCGACTCCAATCACAGCACAAGCAAATCTGATGCACTCGGAAGGTGGTGGTTGGAGGTGGTGGGGTGGGGGGGGGGGGGGTGGGGTTGGGTGTGGTGGGGGGGAGGGGGGGGTTGGGGGGGGTTGGGTGTGGCGGGAAGTGGGGTCTCAGGCAATCAAACAATCACGGGGCAATCGAAGCCGATCACGGGACAATCAAATACAATTACACCACAATTGAATACAAGCGCAGCACAATCGAATACAAGCGCAGCACAGTCAAATACAATGCACTTGGACGGTGATTAGGGGGGGGGGTCTGAGGGCGATTTGAGGGGGTGGGGGGTTGATCAGGAGCCTGCACGGGGCAGACTGAGTCCTGATCTGATGAGAGGCAGACACAGGGGGTTACTGATCAAAGATCAGTTAGTGATTGCTGGGGAGGACAGATGTAAACAAACAGCAGGGGATGTAATCAGAAGGGGGGTACGAGGGCAATCGAGGGCCTGGGCAGGTGATCGGTTACCCCCGCGGGGCAGTTAGGGTCTGCTCTGATGGGTGGGGGTGCTGAGGGCTGATGGACAGGTGATAGACAGGTGATCAGAGGGGGATCAGAGGGTAATGTAGCTGTATACAGATGTATACAGTATACAGGGGGGTAGTCTGGGATGGGGTGTGGGGGTGATCTAAAGGTAGGGGGGGGGGGATCAGGGGTGACTAGGAGGCAGTTAGGGACCTAAACTAAGGGGCAGCGTCGCTAGTTAGTGGCAGGTGGGGGGGGTGGGGGTTTTACAGGGGTGCAAGGGTGATGGGCAGGGGTCTGCTGGGGTGATCAGGGGGGGTAGGAAGGCTGGGGTGGGTGATCAGGGAGGCTGAGGGCAAAAAACACAGTGTAGCTATGTCACTTACAAGTGGTTCCTCCTCGCTGGTGGTCTCTGCAACAATGAGACCACGAGGCGAGGAGGAAGCACGTATAAGGCACTTTGTTTACCTAACAAAGTGCCTTATACTACCTGATTGGTGGATCCTGCGGATTCCTCCGCTCGCCGGCTCTGCTAAGTGGCCGGCGAGCGGAGACAAAATGCCCGTGCTTCGATCCCGGGCGGAGGATCGCGTCACGGATGACGCGATCGCTCCGCCCATGCCCTTAAATGGACTGCCGCCTCTGTGGGTGAGGCCGTCCTGCAGGGCTCCACTTCCCCGCCGCCCCTGTGTAGTGGGCGGTCGGGAAGTGGTTAAGCTGTACCCTTCTCCCCCCAACTGCTGATCTCCATCTCTCCAATCCCAATCCAACAAGGACTAGTTTGGTACAAGGCTTCCTATTTGCAAAAACATACTGTACGTATTATTATAACTGTATAATTGCCATACTGTTCAAGATCTAAATACATTGTATTCATGCAAACCAGCTTCTTGATTGCACCTACTGCCATTGTATTCCCTTCGGGAAAATACAGAGCTGGTAGGGCATTACGGACAATAAAAGTGTTCCTCTTGAGCAATAACAAACCAGTTTTTCTAAGCAGTTTGGTCATCCCCATGTTTAGTTTGTGCAGATAAAACCAAGCAGTCGATTTTCAGACACTCCACAATGTAGCCTAGTACATCTGGCCAGATAATTCATATTTTAGTAAGTAACTTCAGGCAGCCTACCAGGGCAAAGTCGCCAAGGTCTGCTGAAGCTGAGTCTACTGACATTTCTTAATTCAGGGTGTCAACATACAGTCACACACTACTGCATGGCCAGTCTTGTCCAAGATTGTTTTGAAAGCAGGAAGAATCCAATGGTGTAAGGAAGGAGATAAAACAGGCACGGCCAAGATCTGAAAGTGCCAAATCCATGCAGATGGGAGCAGGTTGGAGGGTTCAGTTGAAATGACTAGGGACACACCGATTACTAGAGATCCATCATATATAGCTACACCCTAAAAAAAGGAACATTAAAGATATCTATATCCAGAAATACTACGAATTACAATTATTTCATAACAAGAAGGTATATTTTAAGTTACTATGAATTCAGAATTATGATAAAGTTTCTATTATGTACTTAGAAAGCCAGAGAAACTCAAAAAGGCAGTAGGTGACAAGGTACTGTGATAGATTTTTTCTAAGTATCCCAATTTAATAAAACTTGGATAGTTACTGTAAAACAGTCTATGAAAATTAAATGTGGTCCAGAATAGTTCCTGCATAGAACAATTCATATGTCACGCAAGTATTTCCTCCACTCATTCCTAACAAAGTAGCTGGAATCAGACTTCACATCCATTAAATGATCGGAAGGAAAAGATAAATCCTGAACAAAGTTAACCCCCAAAATTATCCATAGGTCATCAGCATTTTTAACGTGCATCAGATGCCTGCATGTAATAGATTTGACTTCAAAACACAAAACAAATCACAAGTGGAAATCCAGTCCAAGATATTCAACAATAGTGTTTATTAAAGAGTAACTGTCAGGCTGCAGAAGCTAATTTAAACCTCTATTCTCCTGTGTTAAACAGTTTAGACAGAAGCCAAAAAGGCATTACTAAAGATAAAAATCTCTCTTACATTTGATGTGTGCTTATCAGCAAAGCTAAGCTCCTAAGGAGGACGCAAGCCGCATTCCATACTGCAAAGCATTCTGGGGCCCTCCCCTCGGCTGCTAAGGAGAAGACGGGATCAAGTTTCAGCAGCTTCTAACTCAGTCCAGCCACAGCACAGATAAATCTCCGGGCAGAGTACACTGCAGGAGTCCGCTATTGTTCCTAGCCACATGGCTCATTAATATTCACTGCACACTGTGTTATTCTGTACGAGCTCCTCTGTGATCAGGAAGCAGGCAGGACATGACGACACATTTGGCTTCACAAACATGGAACCTGCCATGGGCTGTCAGGAGCATCATTCTCTGCATATACTATATAAAAATTCTGTGAAATCCAAACGTGGACAGTGAAATGCATATGTAATGTAAGTACAGCCAATCTTTAGCTACTGATATATGTGTTTATTTTCTCTGAGACCTTATACCTAACAGCTCCTCTTTAACATCATGGCACTAAGCATTCATTTATAGCCAAGGAAGTTAGTCAATAGTCACAAAAGAACCACTGTCCTTTATTATCATAGGAATCTTTTTATGTGACTAATGTGCGTGGCAAGTGGACCTTTCTAATTGAGCGTGTGTAGTAATATCTATGCCTTACACCTGACGCGGTTTAAAATTTATTACACTGGCTCCATTGTTCCCAATGTACATATTGGAGTTTTCTTCGGTGAATCTTGTAGAGACCAAGAATACCTAGGCAAGAAGTATGGAGAGACTGGGAGCCCAATTTTGCAGCATCACCAGATATAGGGAGGATAAAAGTATATAGATATTTACTCAAAAAAGTGGGTTTCAGTTCCTGCAACCACTGTATAGGCCTGCAGGGAATTAACCATCCCCGCTCGGTACTCCAGGTCCTGCTGGATACTGGACGATCACTCTCCTGTAGTACAATAGACTTTCCAGAAAAAATGCAAAGCTATTACCTCCAAAGGAGGTCTGACTGGTAATGGGTAGGCTGGAGGTGCCCAATGTGTGTTCTATTTTAGGGTTTTAAAATATAAATAAAAATAAAAAAAGAGAGGTAATCGCTTACCTCTCCAGAAGATATAGACACCAGTTCAACTAGAAAAACGTTTTTATTCAAAAAACATCTGACAATGTGTTTTGCAGGTCATGGCCCGCTTCCTCAGGTCAATATAAAATGCTTTGATAGCAAAGCCATAGGGGATAAAGTGTAGGTGCCTCTCTCCTTGCTGCAACTCACTCGCCCTGCTGTCGGTATGACAGCAGAGCTCCGTGAGCCGGTCAGGAGCCGGTCATTTACTCACATTGATCACAGAGTCAGGAGCCAGTGAAATCGGCTCCTGACTGGCTTAAAAGGGTCTGCCATCATAGAGACGGCAGAGTGGGTGGCCTGAGGAAATGTGTGTGTGACGTGAATGGCGGTAGTGGCGATTTGATGGTATGCGCCACTACCGCTGGTACCAGCTGTTTCTGGTCCTTAAGGGACCGCTGTTACTGAAAGGGTTAATATGTCATTGGAAGGTGCAGCGGTAAAACAACAGCAAAGAAAACTAACCCTCTGCACACTTACTTGCAAATGCTCATGCAAATTCTTTCACACAATTCATGGACTGTAACATGCATAGCACAAATATGCAAACATTCAGTGCGTCAAACCTATCTAGGGATTAGGAGTACATATCCTTGCCGTCCTCTCCTAGGACAGATACTGCATCAAACTAATCCTCCAAGGGAACTACCAAAATACATCCATATGCACCATGCACACACACCAGCATAAGCTGTGTGTATGCGAACAATGGTCACTGACAGAGGAAAAGAGGAAAAGTGCTAGATAAAATCCTAGCCACAAGCATCAAATACAAGAAAAAAAAAACACATAATCCAGGCTCCTCACCTCAAGTTAGGACATGTCAATATTTTAATATGCAATAGGGAGGTGCTGTTTGTGCTATGCATGTTACAGGGCCAGAGTAAGGACACATACTAAAACTGGGAACCTCTATGAGGTGTATGTGATTATGCAAGAGACTTCAACCTTGTACTGAAGACCCCAGCTTTTAACTTAGCTGTATAGATAGGGTTTGGATCCGGCATGAATTGTGTGAAATAATTTGCATGAGAATTTGCATGTGAGTGTGCGGAGGGTTAATTTTCTTTGCTAATTTATGATTCATGCTCAAATCTTGCTCCATAAACAGTTGAATGCACATTCACTGAAATTTTGAATCAAATTTGCAAATGTGCAAATTTACAAATGAGCAAAGTTGGGCATCCTTGAGGGCCCCTTTTACACTGGGGCATTGCAATGCATTAAAATTACAGGACCACGCCCCCCGGCAATGAAAGTCTATGGGGGAGTTCACGGTTTTTAAAAAAGTTGACGGTGCAGATGCGCGGAAGTGTATTTGTTACAATGCGCTTCCGTGCACTTCTGTATACCCGAAACAGGAAGTGATCGCAAGCATGCGTCACTTCCTGCTTGGACGGATGCCAGATAGGGAATACTGCATAGTAACGTGGTATTCCCCGAAGGCTTGTTTTTGGCTGTGCAGGTGCGGCGGTAGTGGCGGTGCGGATGTGGAAACGCTAGGGTAATGTATTTCAATGGGGTGGTGCACACCATAGCGGGAGGTGTTTTGCAGAAACGCATACTCACGGGCTGCTGCAGATTTTGGATTGCGGAGGCGTTTCTGCCTCATTGTAAAGTATAGGAAAAACGCAAACCGCTCTGAAAAATGCTACATCAGAGCGGTTTGCCAGGCGTTTTTGTTACAGAAGCTGTTCAGTAACAGCTTTACTGTAACAATATCTGTAATCTGCTGTACCAAAAACCGCAGCACAAAACCGCAAAACGCTTCAAAATAAGAAAAACGCAGCTAAAAACGCTAGCGTTTTGCGGATCTGCTAGCGGCTTTTGGTGTGCACCAGGCCTCAATCTGTATATATTTGTTTCACCAAGAGAAAATTCTAAATGGGTGTGCCATGGATTGATGAAATCAATTATTCCACATTTGCAAGAAAAGAAACTAAGCTTTGAACTCTGTAGTAATTACTAATAGATAAAGATGAGTAATTGTGAGTGGTTGTATACTAGACGGTTTACAGGACATCAGAGAAAACTTTTTAACACAAAAATAATGTAAAAAAAAAAAGCATTTTAAAGAAAAAAATATTGGTTTAAAAATGTGTATGTGTGTTTTTCCTATTTATCACCTAAAAATTCAGCACCTCTTTTAAAGCGGAGCAGGCAGAGGTGGGAGGTGTTTTGACTACATTAAGGCAGCAACTTATTTCAATGACAATTTTGAAGCAAAATAAGCAACTTGGCAGTGCTTTTGTGGAGTGGCGATGAAGAGAGCCCACTGGTCATAGGTTCAGCACAGCCATTACAGTGTGATGAGGGTGAGAAAGGGCAAATTTAAACCAGTAGGAAGCATGAAACCCGGCACTGCTATAGTGTCTCTTAAATTGTTCCAAAAGTGCTGCTTAAACAGGTGTATCAGTTGTGCTGTATGATTAGACAATGCAAAAAAGTGATATAATGCTCACGACTTTGAAGATACAGTGGGTGCCAATGGAAAGGTAGACTTGAGGACCTTTTGTGCCTGATGGCCACATAGCTTCAAAAGAAATGCTGCCAGGCATAAAATGGGTGTAAGGTTACATTTCACTTGGCATCCACTGTCCCCTCTACCCTCGAGATGGTGAGCACTATAGCATTTTTGTTTTTTTCTAATTTTCGAGTGTTTATGTAGCACTACTGGAGCAATTAAAGAGGTGGGGAGAGGTGCCATTAACTTTAGGGGTCAATTCCACTAGGAGTGGTTCGCAGCATTTCCCCAAACACGAAATTCAGACAGGGAATCTCAGCCTCTTGAAATCAATAAGCTGCTTCGTATTTTCAGTACAGAGGGGAAAAAAACATAGTCCTGGCTGTAGTTTCGGGCCTACTGCATACAAATTTATCTTCTGCACCTGGCTGGCCTGTTAGCTGAATATAATATACAAATCAGCTGAACAGTCCTGAATGTGAGCTTGAGAAAATAGGCCAGTAGAGCATACAGAAACTGGACCAAGATTTATCAATAGCATGCAATGAGGTTAAATATTTCAAATTATGTGACTGAATACTGCAAAAAATAGCACCAGAGCTGCAATAGTTTTCTTCCCCCAGTATCTCTAACAGGACCAATGAGTTATGTCTGTCCTGCACATTTACTCCTCTCCCTTAATCCACTGAAGCCTCACATAGAACTTGACTGCAAGGCAAAATGTTGTTCATAACCAGAAGTACAGTGAAATTCCAGCTGGAATACCATCCCTTGTACGGTGGTGCAGGGAAGCAGGTGCAGTTACAGCTACATACCGATCGGGAACGCGCACACGTAGCAAGTGTGGAGCGCGGCCGGGCACTAAGACCAAGGAGGTGGGAGCGTGAACACCTTTCTACCTCCGGGTCAGCCTGCGACTCACCAGCGACTGGGAAAACCAACGGGCTGATTAGCTGGGAAACGGAGGACATTAGCAGAGAGTAGACACTGCGGTTAGTGTCTCCTCTTCTTCTCACACTAATGATTACTTAAAAAAACAACAACAATGCTTTATTTCTGGCCGTAAACAAGATACTTTCCCTCACAGATGAAAGCCCAAGAAGCATCTATGCCTAGCTTACCATATGCAGAGCCCATAGGACATGTAAATAGAATGGAGGACATCACACAGGTGGTAAAACATAGGGACAGTAGATGTGAACAGAGTGGAGCAAATAGTGGGGTAGTAATATGCGATAATAACCAATGCGATATTCCACATCAATGGTACATACAACTGCTTCAACACCTGTGCAGGTAGTGGGTAGTGGGCAGTGGCGGCGCTACACTGGGGCTTACCCAGGCTTAAGCCCCAGCTGACAAGCTGTCAGCCCCTGCAAAAGCCCCCCCTCCGCAGGGTTGCCAAGCAGCAGGAGGGGTGGAAGCGGAGAGAAGAGGAAGCCGTGTGGACAGCGGCGGAGAAGGGGGCCGTCTCCCCCCCTTCCCTCACCTTGGGGCTCCCACTCTCTGCCTCGCTCCCCCCTCAGATATCAGCGGCTGGCATCAGAAGACTCACTCTCTTCCCAGCACGGCTGATCTGTGCGCCGCTCTGGTCTAGTCTAGACCAGAGTAGCGGCGCACAGATCGATCTCTCTCTCCCGTGCTGGGAAGAGAGGAAGTCTTCTGACGCCAGCCGCTGATATCTGAGGGGGGAGCGAGGCAGAGAGTGGGAGCCCCAAGGTGAGGGAAGGGGGGGAGACGGCCCCCTTCTCCGCCGCTGTCCACACGGCTTCCTCTTCTCTCCGCTTCCACCCCTCCTGTGGACACCTATACACCTTGTTATACATGGTAAGTCCTACCTACCTATACTGGGGACAACTATACACCTGGCTACATATACTGGGCACATATACCCCTGGCTACATATACTGGGCACATATACCCCTGGCTACATATACTGGGCACATATACCCCTGGCTACATATACTGGGCACATATACCCCTGGCTACATATACTGGGCACATATACCCCTGGCTACATATACTGGGCACATATACCCCTGGCTACATATACTGGGCACATATACCCCTGGCTACATATACTGGGCACATATACCCCTGGCTACATACACTGGAGACATATACCTCTGACTACATACACTGGGCACATATACCCCTGGCTACATATACTGGGACATATACCCTGGCTATATATACTGGGCACATATACCCCTGCCTACATATACTGGGACATATACCCCTGGGGACAACTATACACCTGGCTACATATACTGGGCACATATACCCCTGCCTACATATACTGGGACATATACCCCTGGATACATATACTGGGCACATATACCCCTGGCTACATATACTGGGCACATATACCCCTGGCTACATATACTGGGGACATCTATATCATTACATGCATTTACTGGTGAAAGGCTGTCTGTCATTATGTGCATTAACTGGTGAAACACTGTCTCTCATTACATGCATTTTGTGGTGAAACGCCGTCTCTCATTACGTGCATTTACTGGTGAAAGGCTGTCTCTTTTGTGCATTTAGTGGTGAAAGGCTGTCTCTCATTACGTGCATTTACCGGTTAAAGGCTGTCTCTTATGTGCATTTAGTGGTGAAACGCTGTCTCTCAATACATGCATTTACTGGTGAAAGGCTGTCTCTCATTACATGCTTTTACTGGGGAAACGCGGTCTGTCATTATGTGCATTAACTGGTGAAACACTGTCTCTCATTACGTGCATTTACTGGTGAAAGGCTGTCTCTTATGTGCATTTAGTGGTGAAAGGCTGCCTCTCATTACTTGCATTTACTGGTTAAAGGCTGTCTCTTATTTGCATTTAGTGGTGAAACGCTGTCTCTCATTACGTGCATTTACTAGTGAAAGGCTGTCTTTCATTACATGCATTTACTGGTGAAAGGCTGTCTCTCATTACATGCATTTACTGGTGAAAGGCTGTCTCTTATGTGCATTTAGTGGGGAAATGCTGTCTCTCATTATGTGCATTTACTGGTTAAAGGCTGTCTCTTATGTGCATTTAGTGGGGAAACGCTGTCTCTCATTATGTGCATTTACTGGTGAAACACTGTCTCATTACATGCATTTACTATTGAAAGGCTGTCTCTCATTACATGCATTTACTGGTGAAAGGCTGTCTGTCATTATGTGCATTTATTATTGAAAGGCTGTCTGTCAATACGTGCATTTACTTCATTTTTTTTATGTAACTACATTAGCTGGTACAACTACATTACAGTTAGCCCTGCCCACATGATGTCATGACCACGCCCACTCCTGTCGCCGCGGCGCAAGTTCCCCCCCCTTGAGCCCCGCCAGCCAGCCATTGTGCCCCTTTTGAGCCACCCCCCCCCCCCCCAAAATTCTGAAGCTGGAGCCGCCGCTGGTAGTGGGTGTCAGGACACCTTCTGAAAAAGGACACAGTGAACAAAAACGGGGAGCCCAATGGTGCAGTATGTGAAATTCTACTCACAAAGGTGGGTTGCAGAGGGGCAACCGACCGCAGGAAGCAGGTGGAGACAATAAACCCGACTCCACTCGGAGAGGTCACCGAGGACCTGGATGCGCTCGCACTCCTTGGGTAAAAGAAAGGGGTCAGGTGTCCACCATGGTGTACACCACGCGTGGTCTGTCTCCACCCCTCAAACGGGACACGTTTGGGGGTACAAGATGCACTAGACAATTGTAAAGAGGCGCCCTAATCGTAGATAAAAGCATCTAAAAACAGTTTAAAATTGACAAAAACGTGAGGTAGCTTACCTCAATGACGACAAATCTTTGTAAGAAACAAAAGATTTATTTATAGCACAGGCAACGCGTTTCGCGAGTCCAAGCCCGCTTCCTCAGGCCAATACATGTGCCTACATCAGCAAAATCAAGACTCCTCAATATACCAGTACTAGTAGGGTACATACATTTATAACATTAGTGTCACACATGCATTTAAATCATATTTTTTAACATTTGAGATACCATAGCTCCTGGCACTTAGAAGCACCAAGAGCCATAATAGCTGTATTTTAGGTGGATACGTTGCATTATGTGTATCAGGAGATTATAAACCTTAGCGTATATTATAGAGCTATTAGAGGTTGTCTGCCATAGGAAATATATGCATATATAAAATATAATAGCGCAAGATAAATAAATAGATATTACCAATTCATAAGAAATATATGCATATATGTATAAAATACACACATATAATAGTATATAATAAATAAATAGATCTTAATAATTCATCAGTCATTACCTATATATATATATATAATGTTATTAAATAAACACACATAAAAAGATTCTGGAAAGACTTGGCCAGCTACTCAGGGTCCTTGGTAATGACTGATGAATTATTAAGATCTATTTATTTATTATATACTATTATATGCATGTATTTTATATACCGTATATACTCGCATATAAGCCGACCCGCATATAAGCCGACAACCCAACTTTTACCTGAAAAACCAGGGGAAAATGATTGACCCCCATATAAGCCGGGGGTAGGAAACGCAGGATTGGTGCAGGCGTGTGATCCCCCTCAGTGTGTCCCAGTATAGCTAGTATAGTGCCCAGTATAGCTAGTAAAGTGCCCAGTATAGCGCCCAGTATAGCCAGTATAGTGCCCAGTATAGCGCCCAGTACAGTGCCCAGTATAGCCAGTAAAGTGCCCAGTATAGTGCCCAGTATAGCCAGTATAGTGCCCAGTATAGCCAGTATAGTGCCCAGTATAGCCAGTAAAGTGCCCAGTATAGCCAGTATAGTGCCCAGTATAGCTGTATAGTGCCCAGTATAGTGCCCAGTATAGCCAGTATAGTGCCCAGTATAGCTAGTAAAGTGCCCAGTATAGCCAGTATAGTGCCCAGTATAGCGCCGCCCCCCCCCCCCCCCCGCCCGCTCGCTCACTCCGCGGCCGCCGCTGCTATTACCTGGTTTAGGCATAAGAAATATATGCATATATAAAATATAATGTGCAAGATAAATAAATAGATATTACCAATTCATAAGAAATATATGCATATACCGTATATACTCGCATACAAGCCGAATTTTTGACCCACAAAAGGGGGGCCAAAAGTAGGGGGGTCGGCTTGTATGCGAGTCGTGGGTGGTGGTCCGTGGTCCGCGCCCCCACGCCCGCCTGCCCGCTCCCTCCCCCCGCGGCCGCCGCTGCTTTTACCTGGTTTGGGCAAGCGGTCGCTTGCTAATCCGGGTTCCCCTCTTCATCATGCGGACACCGTAAGCGTATCACAGCAGCGCGCCCGGCGCTGCTGCTGTGACGATGCAGGGGGGCAGGAAAGAGCGTTTCCCCTGGTAACGCCGACGTCGGGGGAACAAACAGGAGTTGGCAACAGTAGATCAACCTGAAAATAAGCTTAGTCAAGATACAGACAAGTCGGCACAAGATCAGCAGTTGTGAGCGCAGTCTCAGCAACAAGCCCAGCAGAGGCTATCAAGGGCGATGACAGAGGGCGCTCACCTAACCTTTATACTAGGACTAACCAATCAACTAAAAGGAATACAAAAGTAACCAATCATCCAGTGGGGTGTCAGCAAGTCAGTTGACACGCCGTGCAAACACGCTGTCACTGTTTACAGCTGCGGAGTGCGTACTGAGGATGCGTCCGCCGCTTAGCCAATGGGAACTAAGCGTCATGCGCTCCACTGACATCAGAGCTTCGCCGAGACCCAGAGGCTTGCGCTTCAGCGTGGTTCTCGGCGTTCTGCCGCCATGAGCCACGAGATCTTACAAGGGCACATAGCTCATGATGGAAGTATGTTGGGGTGGGTAAGTAGGTGAGAGTCATGAGAGGAGGCATATGGGGTGGATAGAAAATGAACCATTGCATACTTTTTTTTAGCACATATATGATATGCATATGGCTATGCATGCTCTCAATTCCTTTTCAAAGATAATATCTGAAATGGAATGGCAGTCTTGCTGCTTTGTGCGGTAATAAAAGAAGAGGGGACCACCATCCCACAGTCCTTAAATACTATAAAGTGAAACCTTCTGACAGTAACTTAGCTATTAAAGAGGTCTGGAAGGCATATCCATAAAGAAGTTAAAACATTTATGGCTTGTTTTGTTGAAATAGCTGAGATGCCAACAATGCACTGGTGTTTTTATTGGAAGGTGAATTCTACTGCGCTATTCACTATGATGAGAAGTGTGGGTTGATATTTATAATTAAGCAGGACATAAATGTCAGCACCTGATTAAACTTCACATTCTTCTAATGCCAACAATGAGTGACTAGCCAGTAGCTCTCACTTACAATACATCCAACACCTGGAGCTGTCACATCTAGGAATTTCCACATTACTAGGAACACAGCTGCCACCTGATGATATGCCAGCACGTCTTTATTATGCTGGGAAAGAATGGCTAGCTTTTGTTTGGTCAGAATATTTATTTGGATAATGTTGTCCAATGAATAACCTAAATGGTTGAGATAATAGTAGGAGGAAGCATGGGGAATAGCAAAACATGTTCTGTTCTTTTACACCTGATTTAACTACAGCTGCTCTGTTGGATGGAACTGCAGCCAAAGCCTTTTTTAAAACATATTTGTGTTCAGGTTCAAAAATCAAGAGTATTACAAAGAGGTATGACAATAAAAATGCATTTGCTTTGGCAAAGCAGCCTCTTGGCCTTCATAAATCATGTCTAGCTAGATTACTTGAAACACTCAAAGAGATAAGAACCACTGAACCATACCCCCCCCCCCCCCCGCTATAATCTGGGCTGTGGAGCTGAGGCGTCAAAAGTAATTTTTGGGTACCTGCAGTCGGAGTTGGAGGTTTCATAAACTGGGGAGTCAGATGATTTTTGTATCAATTCCATAGCCCTGATAGGGCTGTGGAGTCGGAGTCAAGGAGTTGAAGCAAATTGTGGGTACTTGGAGTCGGTGCTTTCATAAACTGAGCAGTCAGAATAAGAATCAGTTTATTTCGCCAAGCATGACTGGGTCTGCCTGGAATTAGGTTTGGCACAATGTATAGCTCAGTAGAGGAATATATACAGTGGTTTGCAAAAGAATTCGGCCCCCTTGAAGTTTTCCACCTTTTGTCATATTACTGCCACAAACATGAATCAATTTTATTAGAATTCCACGTGAAAGACCAATACAAAGTGGTGTACATGTGAGAAGTGGAACGAAAATCATACAGGATTCCAAACATTTTTTACAAATAAACAACTGCAAAGTGAGGTGTGCGTAATTATTCAGCCTCCTTTGGTCTGAGTGCAGTCAGTTGCCTATAGACATTGCCTGATGAGTGCTAATGACTAAATAGAGTGCACCGGTGTGTAATCTAATGTCAGTACAAATACAGCTGTTCTGTGACGGCCTCAGAGGTTGTCTAAGAGAGTATTGGGAGCAACAACACCATGAAGTCCAAAGAACACACCAGACAGGTCAGGGATAAAGTTATTGAGAGATTTAAAGCAGGCTTAGACTACAAAAAGATTTCCAAAGCTTTGAACATCCCATGGAGCACTGTTCAAGCGATCATTCAGAAATGGAAGGAGTATGCCACAACTGTAAACCTACCAAGACAATGCCGTCCACCTAAACTCACAGGCCGAACAAGGAGAGCGCTGATCATAAATGCAGTCAAGAGGCCCATGGTGACTCTGGACAAGCTGCAGAGATCTGCAGCTCAGGTGGGGGAAATCTGTCCATAGGACAACTATTAGTCGTGCACTGCACAAAGTTGGCCTTTATGGAAGAGTGGCAAGAAGAAAGCCATTGTTGACAGAAAAGCATAAGATGTCCCGTTTGCAGTTTGCCACAAGCCATGTGAGGGACATAGCAAACATGTGGAAGAAGGTGCTCTAGTCAGATGAGACCAAAATTGAACTTTTTGGCCAAAATGCAAAACGCTATGTGTGGCAAAACCAACACTGCACATCACTATAAACACACCATCCCCACTGTCAAATATGGTGGTGGCAGCATCATGCTCTGGGGGTGCTTCTCTTTAGCAGGGACAGGGAAGCTGGTCAGAGTTGATGGGAAGATGGGTGGAGCCAAATACAGGGCAATCTTGGAAGAAAACCTTATGGAGTCTGCAAAAGACTTGAGACTGGGGCGGAGGTTCACCTTCCAGCAGGACAATGACCCTAAACATACAGCCAGGGCAACAATGGAATGGTTAAAACAAAACATATCCATGTGTTAGAATGGCCCAATCAAAGTCCAGGTCTAAATTCATTAGGGAATCTGTGGCAAGATCTGAAAACTGCTGTTCACAAACGCTGTCCATATAATCTGACTGAGCTAGAGCCGTTTTCCAAAGAAGAATGGGAAAGTATTTCAGTCTCTAGATGTGCAAAGCTGGTAGAGACATACCCTAAAAGACTGGCAGCTGTAATTGCAGCAAAAGGTGGTTCTACAAAGTATTGACTCAGGGGGCTGAATAATTACGCACACCCCACTTTGCAGTTTTTTTATTTTTTTTAAATGTTTGGAATCATGTATGATTTTCGTTCCACTTCTCACGTGAACACCACTTTGTAATGGTCTTTCACGTGGAATTCCAATACAATTGATTCATGTTTGTGGCAGTAATATGACAAAATGTGGAAAACTTCAAGGGGGCCGAATACTTTTGCAAACCACTGTAGATAGATAGGACACACACAACAATACAAGCAAGCAAAGTTAAACTAAAAAACAATGTATTGTACAGTAAACATGAAAAAAAAAGTGAGAGGCGCTGACACAATGGACATATCAGCTAAGTTCTTGTGGGGAGGTGAAGCAGCCACAAGCTGCAGCCCAAGGGAAGGCACTGGAACAGGGAAGTGTGTGGAGGGAGTTCAAGAGATTAATAGCTGAGGGGAAGAACAAGTTCCTGTGTCTAGCAGTCCTAGGGGAGATGGCTCGAAACCTCCGGCCCAAAGGCAGCAGACTGAAGTAGCGCTGGCCCAGGAAGGGAGGGATCGTTGGTAATTTGTAGTGCTCTAGAGCACAGTCTGGTGTTGTATAGTAGGTTAAGTGAGGAGAGGGGTCTCCCAATGATCCTCTCCACTGACCTGATGACCCTCTGTAGTTTGTGTCTGTTGCTGGCGAAGGAGCCTGCATACCAGACCAAGATCGAAGAGCAGAGGACCAATTCAATAATGGCAGTGTAACAACTTTTCAGAATCTCTTGGGCCATGCCAAACTTTTGGCGGAGGAAAAATAGTCTCTTCTGGGTTGTCCTCTGCATGACTGCAGCTTAGGTCGCAGGAGATGGTTGTGCCCAGGAGGCGAGCAAAGGTTACTCTAGCCACTTCATTGCAATCAATGCAGATTGGAGACGGGGTGGGGGCAGACTTTCTGAAGTCAATGATCAACTCGTCAGTTTTAGCAGCGTTAAAGACCAGCCTGTTCTCCTTGCACCAGTGGCAAATTCTCTAAACCTGCTGACAGTACTCCTGGACGTCATCCTTGGTAATCAGGCCGACAATGGTGGTGTCTTTCTTGAAATTGATTACCTTGATGGAGTCTTCCATGAATCTGCAGTTGTTTGTGTAAAGGGAGAACAGCAGCAGTGACAGGACACAGCCTTGGGGTACACCTGTGTTCGTAGACACTACTTGTGAGGAGATATCCCCCAGCTTAACAACTTGGTACCGGTTGGTGAGAAAGTCTGTGATCCATAGGCAGGTTCTCCTGGAGTATGTGCTGGCAGATGGTGTTAAGATCTGAACTGAAGTCCAAGAGGAGGATTTTGCCATAGAAGTCTGATCTGTCCAAGTGTTTATTGATGAACTCCAGACAGATGGCATCGTCAGTGGACCTTTTTGCCCTGTAGACAAACTGGAATGGGTCCGGAAGGGGAAAGGTGGAGAGCTTCAGGAGGGACAGGACTACTCTCTCCATGGTCTTTATGATGACTGACGTAAGGGGCACAGGCCTTAAATTGTTGAGGTCTAAAATTCCTTGTTTTTTTAGGCACAGGAATTATGGTTGACCTCTTGCAGCATGAGGGAAATTTGCCCTCCTCAAGTGACTTGGCGAAGATGGCAGAAAGGATGGGGGCAAGTTGCTGCGAATCGGTTCTCAGGCAGGCTGGAGACACACCATCAGGACCAGAGGCCATCCTGGTGTTCAGTGTTGCCATATGGTGCCGAACATCGGCCTCGCACACCACTGGAGCAGGTAAGCTTAGTCTTAGGACGTTGCCCTTGGCTGGGGGGGGGGGGGGGTGCCATCCAGGTGTTACCTAGTCTGAAATAGAATTAGCTAAGTTCTTCAGCTAGTTCAATGCTGTGTGGCGCATGTTGGGGGGGGGGGGTATTTGCTTTAAGTTGGTGGCTGCCTTAAGGCCTTTCCAGACAGCTAGTGAGTTGAGAGCATAGATTCCGTTTCATCCTTTCAGCAAACTCCCTTTTGGCGGGTCTCAGTTCTCGGTTAAGTCAATTTCTTGCCCGCCTATAGTCATCCTTGTTTACGGACCTGTGCGCAGCTTCCTTGTGCTTCCACAGTTGCAGAAATTTGTTGGAAAACCACGATTTGTTGTTCGGGTACACTTTGAAAGATTTGGTTGGCACACAGAAGTCCTCACAGAAGCTTATGTATGAGGTGACATTTTCTGCCCACTCGTCTAGGTTTGACGCTTCCAGAGTCCTCCAATCAGTGCATTTGAAGCAGGCCTAAAGTTAGAGCTCGGCCTCGCTTGACCACACTTTAGTGGACTTAAGGACCGGTTTTGTGGTTTGCAGACTCCTCCTATAGGTGGGGATAAGATGTATGAGACAGTGGTCGCAGGAGCCAAGTGCTGGGACAGCTTTGTATGCATCTCCCAGGACTGTGTAGCAGTGGTCAAGGGTGTTCAAGCCATTAGTGGGGAAGGTTACATGCTGGTGATAGCGAGGCAGCTCTTGGTGAAGGTTGGCCCTATTGAAGTCACCCAAAACGAGGAACAGAAGAGTCTGGGAGGGACGTCTATCACGGTGAGATGGTGTCATTGAGGTCAGACAGAGCAACTTTGGCATCAGCTGCCAAACAAGGACGTAGGAGGAGAACCCCCTTGGTGAGTATGCTGGTCTGCAGTTAACGAGTATAGTTAAAGGTCCGGGGAGCATTTCCTGATAAGTACTGATGAGTTGGGGCACCATGAAAAGATGATATAGAAATAAATTCCACCGCCTCTTTTTCCCGGAGAGGACCCAGCTGTGGTCTGCCTGGATGAGGCTGAAGCCTGGGAGGTGTAGGGCATTCTCAGGGATATCCTCGTGTAACCACGTTTCTGTAAAACAGAGGAGTTGGAGTCGGATGATTTTTGTACCAACTTCACAGCCCTGCTTATAATCCCCTATTCCTCTGCCAACCTCCCTCTCTGCTGTCCTCTCTTTGTCCCATTGTTTGACCTTACCTTTTATTGTGGCTGATAAATGCTTGTGCAATGCCAAACCACTGCCATTTAATGATAATGTTACTGGAAGTGGTAAGGGATGAGTTCTTAGGTGGTCCTGCCTAGGGTACCTGAAATCAAAACAGGTCCAGGTACAAATGTATGTCATTGGTGTATGATAAATAAACAAATATATTTCAGTACTCATTTCATAATAAAAAACAAAAATGTTATGAATGACTAAACATGTTTTAGGTATCCTATTTAAAAAAGGAAATACATGTAAACCAGATATCAAGTGTATTTTTGTCCAGTGATAGTGTAAAACCAATGAAATCAGCTAACATCATATTATTTACTTCCCATCTATACAACAAAAAACACCTTATGTAACTCCTGGCAACTGAATTGTCAGTAGTCTCTAGTTGCATAAAAAGCCTGTACTGATCTATTCTTTCTTTGGCTTGTTTCATGTTGTTGTTGTGATTTCACTCAAAAGGACCTGGTGAGCCAAACATGTCAGCTGTTAACACTATTTTTAATGTTAAAGTCAGGTCTATATACAGAAATAATTCACTATAGCAAATGGCAAGTTAGCCAGGAAAAAAATCTAATTAGCTCTGAACAACAAAGCTTGATGCTAAGCAGAGGGCAGGTCTTGCTCATTTATTGCCTTAACAGAACAACAGCTATTTCATTTGAGCATAACTCATCCTCCATTTTTATAATACCATTTCATAGAAATGCCATTATGAAAAAAGTGTGCTCACTGCAGTATATCACAGCCTTAAAGTGTACCCAAGGTGACATGTGGCATGATGACATAAACAGGTGTATGTACAGTGCAAAACATTAATAACCCGGATGTTTTTCATTTTTTTTTATTGCTGCCTGAAAGAGTTCATTTTCTGGCATGTAAGTGACGATTTCTGTCGGTACCTTGTCGGGAATATAGTAAACCTCATTGATAAGCAAATTACAGCTATCAAAGTTTTCCTGGCAGAATACAACCTCTGAGGGCAGGAGAACGATAGAAAACGTCAATTGTTCATGTATTTGAACTCTGTCACACTTAATAGACGGCCATTGAGCAGAGACAATAAAATATCCAATCTACTTTGAAAAAGTTTTAATACAAAAAAAAACCATGGGATATCTTTAAAAAGTAAATTTTAGGAGTAGGAGGATAAATAAAATTGTTTATCTCATCCGGTTATTTAGTTTACCTCGGGTTCACTTGAAGTCTTTTTTTTCACCACTCCTAGGCAGCAGTCAGTCAGGCCATATGGCATCATCAGTGACTTAGTCCACCTCATGGGTGCAGAACGATTCCTTTTAATATATATTAAAAGGCACACCACAACTCACAGGGACACATATTTGCACATACAAGAATACATCTGGCCTAACGCAAGTCTGACAATTCAAGGCACATGTGTATGCCTATGACCTGTGGCCCCAGAGGTATTGTAATGTTGCTCCTCTTTTGCAAGGCCAGACTTTTTGAATCTTATTGGAGCTTGCTTCTCTAATGGAAGGCTTTTACCAATTTCTGGGCATTGGCATCATTACATAGTTCTCATCCATTTGATCAGGCACTGCAGAAGTACAATTTTTCTTCTAGAATATGTAATAGTTTCCACCTTAAATTTCTCATAACTATCAACCAAAGCAGATAGTGGAGCTGTCAAACTTGAGACTTGATAAAATACCAGGTGGACCTTCATAAAGCTGTTTAAGAAAATCCAGTCTAATCTTCTTCCATAAAAGGGGCAATTTAATCTTGACTTCTTAGATGGGCAATGTAATTTCAGGCTGGGGGTTGAAAGACTCTAACCAAGGTTGAATTTGATGTTATAAAACTTTTGCCTGCATTCTCCTTGCCCATCTCAAGACGGCATTGACTGTATTTTATTTACATGGGATATCCAAAAAACAAGTCTATACTGTACAGCCGCAAAACATGATTCTGGAGTAAAAGTCAAAGGCAAAACCCAAAATTGGCAAAAAAATGTTTTTAGACTTCCAGGAGACTGAGGTGACATTGTTGAGAGCAAATTTGGCTGCAAGGATGGGAGCGGTCTTATGAGGCAGACATGAAGCATTGAAGATAATAGTTAAAAGTTTTACTGACCCTGCCTGGATAGAACAATAAATCAACCTTTGACATATTTTGTTAGAGCTTTTTCAGAATATGTAAGTAAACTTCACCCAACAGTCAGAAAATACATTATTGGGTAGCCCTTGGAACCTTACATTCTTCTTCCAAAGAAAGTTCAGGTAATATGCCCTTCATGAGTAGATACTTGTTGGCTGATGGTGTAATGGTTAAGGGCTCTGCCTCTGACACAGGAGACCAGGGTTCGAATCTCGGCTCTGCCTGTTCAGTAAGCCAGCACCTATTCAGTAGGAGACCTTTGGCAAGTCTCCCTTACACTGCTACTGCCAATAGAGCGCGCCCTAGTGGCTGCTGCTCTGCTCTGGCGCTTTGAGTCCGCAAGGAGAAAAGCGCAATATAAATGTTATTTGTCTTGTCTTGTCTTGTCATGAGTAGATACTTCATCTCTGAGAGCTACTCCCCCACCATCAGGATAGAACAAAATCTCTTGGAGTTAAGTAACTCAGCCATCTGGGGCTCTTGAAGTGGGGACAAATAGCAATACATCTTGCAGAATCTGACTGCTCCTCACCCAGTTTTAAAGTAAACCAGAGCTGAAGATATAAGAAAAATCCAGCAGTCTGCCATTCAACTGCGATCAGTCCCAGTAACTGTCTCAGTCGCATCCAGTCTGGGGCTTCTGCGCATGCACAGGAGGTCCGCGCATGCGCAGAAGATCCAGACTGGATTCCAATGAGACAGTTACCGAGGCTAATCGCGGCTGAACGGCAGACCGCGGGAGGATGGCGAGGGAATCACGCGTGTTTATGCTGCTGGAGAAAGCAGCAGGTAAGTATACATTTTTCTTATATTTTCAGCTCTGGTACACTTTAAGCTTCCTACACAGCCACTTTGTTTCAGTTAATGACTCTGTTACAACCTACATATAAAAATAATGATCATTAGTACCTCTTTGGTATATTTGGTTATTTATACACATGACTATAATCCTACAAAATCCCAGATTTTGTGCAGTGTACCTAGAAGGATTGATGCGGTTTTGAGGGCAAAAAAGGAAGCCACAGTAAATATTGATTTGATGTAGATTTTTCTACTTGTAGCTTATTTTATTTGCATTTTGTAAATTGATAAGAAAAGTGAGGAAAGCAGCTAACCTATATAGCAATTTGATAGGTTTTTGGTTTTTTTTTTTTACTTTTTTTCCTCACTGCAGGATGACAAAGCTATAAACGAATAACTTCTATCTTCAATTCAGGATGACACGAAAATGCGTTAGCTACACCACACAACTCCCCAGAATCAATCCCCCATTGAAAATGCCAGAGTCATATTCCAGCTTTCGTCTGCTCCCATTGACGTCACCTTTTGGAAATAGAATACATCTCACAAATACCAAAAGTCAAGAGGTGACAAGCTATGACACCCTGGTATCTAGTGTGCAATGCCCTGTATCGGGAAGATGTTGAGAATACAGTCATAAAAGAACATGTGAAACATACAAGTGATATTTGTTTTATATGTGCTAACCACGAACATCACCACTGTATAAAGCTTCTCTGCTTAAATCAGACTGCCACCCCATTGTTCTAATGCACCATGTTTTGCGTTTTTACCCTTACACTGCCGCTGACATCTATGGGCATTTCAGTATTCATACGCCAAAGAATGTCTAAAGACAGTTTGATACAAAACTACTCCTGCCCATTGCGGACAACCAATACGGTCTTTGAAGGTTGCACAGCAGCCCTATAAGTATGATGTAGAATCTAATTCATTCAGCTACCAACAAAGAGAAATAATTTGCTGTGAACTTGTCGGCATTGTTTGTTCAGCCAGATTAAAGTATGTTGGCTTCTGTTTAATTTTCAGGATAGTTGTGGTTGTATCAAACTGCAGTTTAACTGCCTCAGTTGCATACATATAACACTGGTCTATATGCATTTGTAATACCAAAAAGTAAAAAAGCGAACAAAGGGAAGTTCTAAGAATCCTTAGTATTATATGAACCCGTGTTTATCTCATCCTTTTAATCGTCAGTTCAGTTACACTTTAAGCCTTTATAGTAACATGGAGGAGAAAGTCAATAAGGCAGGTTGTGAGTTGAGAGAACACTGAACATGGTAATTTATCTGTTAAATAATCCTGAAAATGTACTCTGTGTCAATTCCAGGGAAGTGGTTAGATCTTCCTGTCTTAATAGTGTTAGAGGGATTATAGTACAGTATACAACTTTGCTTGTCTTTGACTGCGAATACCATATAATCTTCTCTTAAGGACAAGCCATTGGATAATAATTGGTTTGCGCCTATGAAAAGTACAATAGGCGAGTTTCATGTAGAATAGGTCATTCTTAACAGAATATTAATATAGCTATTAATATTCTGTTAAGAATGACCTATTCTACATGAAACTCGCCTATTACTGTAGACATAGCCTCAAATGGGTAGGGGCTTATTCTCATCCATCTTGAAGTATATAAGTTGCCATAATGTATTCCCTAGGGCCCTGTCCTTATCAAAGCACTCCTGACTCCTGTCATCACTTGCTCGACACAGATAGGCACTGATAGCTAATGCACAGTGTTAGCCATGATTAGCCATCATAAGTCTGGTTGAGGGACGTAACAGTAATCAAAGCTTCAACAGTCCAGTAAGTTTCTTAATAAACATATTTTTCATGGCTTAACTTTGTTAAATGTATGCCAACAGCTGTCTCTATAACTTTCATTTATAAACTGCATTCAATTATCTAAAATAAATAAAGTAAATAATCAAGCAAATAAACCATACATGAAAGATGAAAAAACGGTTTAGAAGTGTTTGGCAGGTGCTTGCCCATGACACTGTAAATATATGCATTAATAAAAAAGTTCTTACCTATTGCCTTAGTATAATGTCTTGCACCTAACAGCAGCTCTGGAGCTCTGTACCAAAACGTAACCACAACTGGATCCAAATCTGCAAGAGGCTTCAAGGGAGCATTGAACAACCGAGCAAATCCCATGTCAGCTACAACAGAAATAGAAGAAAAAACTTACTAGACAACTGAAAAAAATTACTTCTGGTATTAACTTTTTGTGAGCTTATAAGACCTCTATTACCTTGTGTATCTACATATTTCGTAAAGTAATGATTAATTAGGAAGTGATATTCTACAATAATTTTAGAAACAATAGTTGGTTATTTGTACTGTTTCCCCACATCAATCTGCTGAATTTAAATGTCACCCAACTCCTTACTAACACCTAAGCCTATCACATTCCCAATCATAAACCCCTTCCTTAGGCCCAAGGCCCTAAGGCCTCAATTCACTAAGCTTATCTCCTGTCTTTAATAACTCTTCTAGAGTTGTCACCATGGTGATAAGGCATGTAGTATTCAGGAAACATTTTACCTCAGGCAAGCCTAAAGTTAACTCTTCTGTCTTTAAGTTAACTCTCCAATCCTTAAAATAACTCCAGAGTTAAAGACAGGCTGTTAATTAACTGTGTGTGAAAATAACTACAGAGGAGGTAAATTAACTACAGAGGAGGTAACTTAAGGAATGAAGAGGTAAGATAACTCTCTCACGTGTGGAGGTAAGTTTTCTCTTGCCTTATTATCTCCAGCATGATCTTAGTGAATTGAGGCCTAAGTCTCTTAAACTTAAACGCTTCCTCATGCTTAACTTTAACCTACCTACTAAATTTAAACCCATGTACAATACTTCCTGATGCATAGCCCTAACCTTCTAACTTACTGTATTTGCTGCCGTATAAGACGCACTTTTTCTCCCCAAAAAATGGGGAGAAAAAGTCCCTGCGTCTTATACGGCAAAGGCAGGGAATCCCCAACTTGCGAAAGCCCGCCGATACGAACCGCCGACCCGCCGCCATTGGGGATTCCCTGCCTGTGTCCCTGCTGGGCCTAGCCTGCCCCCCAAGTGTCACAGCTCTCCCAATGTAAAAATTTCTTGCCCACCCGCCATGCGTGCGTCTCCCCGGGTCATTCTCTCCCCCCCTCCCCCGCGTGTCTCTTCCCGTTGTACATATGTCCCCCAGTGTCAGCAGCAGCAGCGGCGGAGGATTACCAGATCCATGCCGCCGCGATGACTGCAGACACCCGGCTACTTCATGTGTTTCCTCTACTGCGCGGCTTGTACTGATTGCGTCATCAGTAGCCGCGCAGTAGAGGAAACACATGGAGTAGCCTGGTGTCTGCAGTCATCGCGGCGGCATGGATCTGGTAAGCCTCCGCCGCTGCTGCTGACACTGGGGGACATACAGTATGTACAACGGGGATAGCGAGACACGCGCGGGGGGGGGGGGGGGTGTGACCCGGGGAGACGCACGCATGGCGGGCAGCATTATTTTAATGGGGAGAGCTGTGGCACATGAAGGGGGGCATAAAACAACATAAGAGGACACGGACACTGAAGAGACAGGACACATGGGAAGAAGGAATCATGGGGGAGAAGGACACATGGGGAGAAGGACACATGGGGAGAAGGACACATGGGGAGAAGGACACATGGGGGAGAAGGACACATGGGGGAGATGGGAGATAGGACACATGGGACAGACAGGACACAGGATATATGAGGAGAAGGAGAGGTCAGGACACATGGGGGAAAAGGGGCACACAGGACCCATAGGGAGACGGACACAGAAGGACACCTGGGGAGACAGGACACATGGGGAGAAGGGGCACACAGGACACATTGGCAGACACCATTTGGGGGATAACATGTACAAGACGTTTCTGGAATATGGAGGCACCAGGTTATATATAATTTTTTTTTTCCCTGGTTTTTGCCCTCTAAACCTGGGTGCGTCTTATATTCCGGAGTGTCTTATACGGCGCGAAATACGGTAAGTAGATCAATATATCCTCATTTTACCTTACCACCTAACACTGGCCTGCCAAATCTATTGCATATGTATATATTGCATCTAACGGCTTAATCCTAAAGGGGTCTTTCTTAGAATTCGATATTCTTTTTTATTTTAAAGCTTAAAACTCTAGGTAAGAATATTGCACTATTTCACTGGCATAAGCTGCTGCATTCAATGTTTATTAAGCCCCATACAGAGCACTGATAACCTATTTCCTACTGTAAGAGTAGTTAAGGTCAATGAGATGCAAATAATTCTGAATTGATGTAGAATTATGCAAATGTATGCTGTGTGAAAATAGGTCAATCACATTCCACCATGCTGGAGTTAATTGGTCAATTTTCAAGCTGCATAAATTTGCACACAGGATTTGCTTAATCCTGCATCAATTTCGACTTATTTGCATCTTATTTGCATCTCATATGTGCCACACAATTATGTATGACTAAGTTTATAATATGTTTATGTATTATACTGTAAGTTTTCGATAACTTAATTTTAAATTTACTATGCATGAGTTTTGAAAGGAAAAGTAGCATATTCTTCAAAATAACAAAACGGAAAGTATTTCCAGCACCAGTTAATAAATCCTTAGCAATCTGTCTGTCAACTCCCAGTTCCATTCACACTAATGTTATGCCTTCCTATAGGCTGTGAGTCAGAAGAGAAGCATGACATCAAGTGAGCAATCATTCTCCCCTCTTCATGTCTATGAGAATAAAGAAGAAAGCTCTCAGGCTGCCTAGGAAGTGAGCTAGAAAGTGAGCAAGGTTAATGAGAATATATGAACGAAACATTATTATTTTGGAAAATAAATTGTTCTTACAAAAGCATCTTTATGCCTTTATGCTTAATTAATTTAAAATAATGCTCTAATCAGCTTATTAAAATGCTTGGTGAGGGAGGAAGGTATACTTAGTCTATAGCGAAAACACAGCATTAGAGAATAAGCATGGAGTTTCCTCAACCTCGCTCCTTCTTCAGCAGGTAATTTCCATGTTATAAGTGATAAGAAAGTTGGTAAACAACAATTTCTGTGATAAGATGTGCAATGAGGTGATCCATATTCCTGTACTGAGTCCTCCTCTCCGCATTGGTTAGAAGAGTGTTGTATTCTAAGAGGAGAAGGTGTAGAGAAGCAGAAAAGCACTGAAGCTGTGCAGGTCATGTTACTACAATGCTATAGCATTTACCTTCTGTTTAATCCCTTACCATTTACCTGATGGGGGACAGTAATACTAACTACTTGGATGATCACAATGTTATTTAGGTTGATAGAAGTACATGACCTTCAAGAACATAAGTTTCAAGATCAACTTTTGTGCTTCACTAAATCTAGAACTAGAGGGTTGAGAGATGGTCGCTCTACTAGCCACCACATTACAGACATAATACCAGCTGACTGCTTCTTCCCTAAATAGTTCTGGTCTCCAACATACTCAACATATGGCATGAAGCACACCTTTGATCCCCTGACGATGGTGAAAGGCGGAAACCTAATCGGGAAGAACAACAGGCACCTCTAGATAGGGCTTCACAGTTTTTCGGTTTAAAACCGAAACCGCAGTTCGTGGCAAGACGATCTGCTGATCGTCAGTACCTTTGGTTTTTCGGTCCGCTGTCCGTAATACCTTGCAACTGGCCCCGCTGTGCGGGGATTGGCCAGAAGCAGTGAATATGTATAAGTCTTAATGAGCGGGGGGCGGATCCACTCGAGCGAGCGGCTCCCGGTCCGCTGTCTGTATTACCTTGCGTCTGGCCCCGCTGTGCGCGGATTGGCCAGAAGCAGTGAATATGTATAAGTCTTAATGAGCGGGGGGCGGAACCACTCGAGCGAGCGGCCGGGCACATACAGCATTACCAATCACTGGATAGCGATGGAATGACGGCAGCGGTAGGCGGAGCTGTGATGCACGGATGCACTGAGAACGTTAGTGTATTTAAGTGCAATATTGTTCTATGTGATTTGATGCAACAGGGACCAGTATGCATGAACCCAAGATGCGAGTTTTTATTTATGTGTTATCTTGTTTGAATGTTTTTAATAAAATGTACCCCCTGTGCATTAAGCTAAGTCTTGACTCCAGCATATGTTTTTGGTGACGGTCACCTGTCCCTTTTTGAGCACTGGGTGTCTGCAGGCTGTATAGAGTGTGGGAATTGGAGTGAAAGTGCTGAGGAATATTATTCTATATAATTTTTCCATTTTGGATTGGAATCATGCAGCTGCTGACTATTGCTATTTGTGTTTGCACCAACGCTTGAATTTTTTAACAACCATCAAGCATACCTCCACCATCTTTTCATATGGTTTGCACCTCATGAATGTTTGTTGTTTGTAATCCAAACACCTCAAACTTAGATTCATTTGTAAAGTTTTTTTGTCTCTGTCCAGTGTCTCTGATCTTTTCTCCATCTCAAAGCTTTTGGCTGGTCTTTTTTTTTTATTTTTTTTAATAACTCTGCCTAGAAGGCCAGCATCCTGGATGATTCTTCAGTCCTGAGATTGGTCTTTTGAATGTATTATTTACTGGAATTGTTAAATGAAGACCTGTGAAGTGCCATTTCTATAGCTACACACTCACATATTTATGATCTTGCTCGGTTGAGCACTACGGCCTCACGTGCCTCCTGCTATTAGATAAGAGCTAGTTTACATTGCTCTGTGATGCATGTTGTACACAATGTTGTATGAGATTTTCAACAACTTCTGATCAATTTGATGCTATTTCAATTGATAAAAATAGCTTTTCTTTAATAAACAAGGACATTTCCAAAAGGACCCCAAAACTTTTATCTCAAGAAGGAAATAATGTACACTGCAAGGAGTGCTAGTATTTAAAGCACAGCTAAACCATGGTCAGTAATCCCTTGTAAGCATACTATGAACTGTCACCTGTATGTCCCGTTATGCTTAGAATGGCTGTTTACAGAATAGAAAGTTGCATAACAAAATAACATGAATATCTCTTTTTCTGTGTCAGTGTGGTTAATTATTCATATAAGTTTATGAATGTTTTAATTCATTATTTTTCATGGAATGTTTGGTTATCTTGGTTTATTCATGTTAAAAACCCTGAATATACGCAGTTATATTTTATGAAACATTATTTCTGATCAAGAGCCGGTAAGCAATCAAACCAGAAACCATGTGCATCTATTTATTTTTTATTATTTACTTATTTAATTTTACCTATTTTGACTCTTCCTCTCTCAGGACCTTCCCCCATTACCAGGATGTTTGCTGGTTTCTGTAAAACATAAAATTAACTTAATTAAAACTGTATTAAATCTCTTTATCATCCCTTTTTAAATTTACATTTACCATAGCATGGAAATAGTTTATTTCACTTTTAGTGCAAATTTAACAAGTAGTAATAATTAATTTTTAAAGATTTTATATTGGTCTCGCTACTTTTATTTTACAGTGTTTGCAAAAAATAAAATAAAGATATATTATGACACTTCTATGAATACACTTCTTCATAAAATTAACTGTAGCTCTTTGGAAAATAGTAAAAATCATGGCAGCCAGGTATTTCAAGAATCAAAGACATCCCCTTTGTGGATAGTAACTAAAACAAGGGTAGAGGCGGCCAATACAGCTGTCTACAACTTGTATATAAATACAGAGAGAGGAGAAGCAGATGAAATAAAAACCATTGTAATTTGAAAGATTTTTTTAGCACAATGTAGGACAAAGCGTTTCATGGGTTCTTGCCCATTTCCTCGGGTCGATTCTACAACACAAGTGCCTCTGTTATGACTAAGTATTATAGAGACGCTCATGCTACTGACAGTCATAACAGAAGCACTTGTGTTGTAGAATTGACCTGAGGTAGCAGCCAAGAACCAGTGAAACACGTTGTCATACATTGTGCTTGATTAAAATCTTCTCTCTCTATATATTTACTGTATATACAAGTTGTAGACAGCTATATTGGGTGCCACCACCCTTGTTTTAGTTATGTAGCCTATACCTCTATAAGAGGTGGTAGCTTCATTGTTTATTGTAAACTCTAAATACCGTAAAGGAAACATGAGGCCAAACAAATGAATGCATCTTTACTTTCGTGGGGCTTCTTCCAGCCTGTAGAATTCTCTGTGTCCCTCACAGCAGTTCTGCTCTTACCCAGGCTTCTGCTGTCCCCTCCGTAGCGGCCGGTGACCCGGCAAAGTTAGCAGCTTCTGTGCATCCGCGGGTGCGTGCACACGCTGCTCTCAGTTGCTGTAGCCAGGAGCGTTGTGCCCAGGCGCAGTGCTACTGCTACCCAGCCTGCAGTGCTATTTGGCTGTGAACCTCTACGGAGGAGACAACAGAAGACCAGGTGTAAGCGGAACTGCAGTAAGGGACACAGAGATTTCTAGGAGCAGGAAGAATCCCCAGGTAAGTAAAGATGTATTAAATTGTCTTGGGGCCTCATACTGTATATCCTTTAAGTAGAGTTACCATCCAGTCCCTGCATGACAGAAGACCTTGAAAACCGAGCGGAGGCGGTTATTTCCCCGTAAAATTTATACAGTGGTAGCAAGACCTTGCAACCCACCATTGTTTGTATAAATATACTTCTACATTCACCACACCATATTACAAGACGATATTGTGCCATTAGGCTCCTGGTCTCTCCTCTCATCCAAAGGTGATCTAGCATTCTTGGAACCACAGATATCACCTCTACATACCTTTGTGGATGGCTTCCTTACTCTTTCAAAGAGCAGTATTTAAGTAGTTGCAGGCCACTTTCAAACCATATACCACAGCCTTTCTGCAGGTGAAAGTGTATGTGGCAACACAGGCTGAAAGTGGAAAAACAAAAATTCAACCAAGTAATGGCCATAACAGGAAGTGCAAAATGTTATGTCATGCCAATGACTATGTACTGCTAACATAGAAACAAAACAAGACAATCCCAATGCAAAGCTTATCCCTAATTAGGAAGTGGTTCCCTCTCTCTCAACCTGAGTATCAACATTTGCTCTCCCCTGCAACTAAATCTCAGTTATTAAAGACATGACAGAATTTGTTTTTATTCATAGGACAGAACATGGCTGTTTCCAGGTCTGGTCTACTGATTTTTTTACACACTGTCAGTTGATAAAACATCAGACCCAGGACGATAGCAGGTTAAAGGGGAACTTCAGCCTAAACAAACATACTATCATTAAGTTACATTAGTTATGTTAATTAAAATAGATAGGTAAAAAAATCTCTTACCCACCCTGTTTTAAAAAAAAAGGGCAAATGTTTTTTTGATTTCATGGGGGCAGCCATTTTTTCGGTTAAAAGGAGGTGACAGGGAGCATGAGACACAGTTCCAACTGTCCTGTGTCCTGATCACCCCTACCAGCTGTGCGCGCTAGGCTTCAAATCTCAAATCCACAATTTAAAAAGAAAATTGCACTGAAACAGCAGAATGAGAACAAAAACATTAGAAATCCCATCATGCTTTGCACAGCATCAGGGGAAAAATGCCCGGGCAGTTTTCTTTTGTGCGGCTAAAACGAGGCTTGGGAAAGAAAAACAAAGTTAAGATGCTGTGAAACTGTTAAAGAAACACCAAGCTTTTTCAGTGCTGCTGAGTAGATTTTTAGTCTGGAGGTTCACTTTAAACAAATCATCCCCCGAGGAATCATATCTACTGAATTTTTTATACTGGGTAAGTGGGTGCCATGATTTGTAATATTTTTAAAAAATCTTACACTTTAATAAAGCAGTGCAAAGATAAATGACAATAGAAAGAGCATAGCTACCCACAGCAACTATTGGCTGAGGTCAGAGCAAAGACAGAGGTATTTAGAATGGTTGCTATGGATTATGAGTATCTGAAATGGCAGAAGTCAGCACTACGAAGTGACTCATCTGACTAAGGTTTTATTTACAGTTTGCAAACACAAGCAATATAAATTGTATAATATTAAACCTCACAGTTAATAAATGACCCATTAGATTGTTACACCGATTGTGAAAAATGATTAGAATACGGATCATAAAGGGTTGAATGTTGGGACTCTCCAGCATTACACTTGGCAAATCACAAAATAACCCTCAGTAAAAGGTATCTTGCTTGGTATCATGACTCAGCATCAGTTTCTTCATTCAAAAAAATCCATCCAACCTGGGCTTTGTTCTTCTTTATAGGTTAAAAGCAGGCGGGTGAAATGTTGCATTTATCTAAAAATTCATACATTGAAATGACATAGTTCAGGGCTATTCGATTGTCCTTCATTCCAACATTCTGATAATGTACTTGTCGCTGTGCATTAATGATTACCTTCATTTACACCCTTTATTATTCATTCTGTACACCAATATCAGGCACGTTTTGTGTATGCAGATGAACAGCCATGAATGCAGGCAAAGTATTAAGATAAATCTCTCTGACTCTATTCTATCATAAATAAATGGTCCAGTGTATTGCTTCAATAAGAATATACTTGTATACTGAAAAATACTGGGTTATCTTGCCTTGACAAACGTCAAATAGCCCAGAACAGCTGTATATAAGCTGAAACAAACAGTAAAAGTATGGCAGCAGGTATGCTATAAAAGAGTAGTTCTGGGTGCATGTTTGACCTACAAGAAGAAAAAGCAGTGATTTACTACTCCATCCACTGAAAAGATGCATAAAGGAGCAGTCCAACTTGCAGTGAGTTCCTCTGCACACCATGTATGTTTTTACGTGGAAAACCATTTCCACAGCAGCTAAATATCATTTATAAAGAAAACATGCATGCATGGTGTCCAGGCAAAAAGCTGCAGCCAGTTTTTTTCAGTATTGGAAAAAATGCATTAAATGTGAACAACCCAATGATTTACATTTATTTTAGTATTTATATAGCGCTGTACAGAGAATATTGTCTAGTCACTAACTGTCCCTCAGAGGGGCTCACAATCTAATTTACATGCACTACCAGATATAAGGAGGCCATACTGATTCTCAACGTGCAAGCTACTTATTCCCTGGCAATCACACGAGGATTACTGGCAAATCAAATTGCCAGTTTCACCTGAGCAATAGCTGAGTGTAAAGAGCATTATTCAATGAAATAGTAGCTATTCTCCTGATCGTTGCTCCTATGTATCGTGCGATGGGAAGCATGTTTTTGTGCTGAGGAGCTGTCCTTCAGCACCACGGCACTGCTACTGCACTCCCCCGGAGTTCCACCGCTTTTAATGCTGTCACTCGCTTACCTGATGTCTGCCACTACATGCTAGGCTCCCCTGGCACCATTGCTCGCCATTGCTCTGTGCCAACCCAGAGGCTGCTACTTATCTCCGCTGCTTCACCTTCTGAGCCCTGGCAAAAGCATCTTCACAGCTCCCGCTGTGGCTCCCTATTGGTTACTTAGCTTTCCTTCCTAAGCTTTCCTTTCAGTAGGAAGCTTTTCTGTTTCTTCCAGCCTACTAAACAGTATTTTGGTGTTCTTCATAACTTAAAATGTCATTATCCTTTAAAAAACAAATCTTTGCTGTGCAAATGAGTCCTTTAGCAACTCCTTGGAAATAATTCTCAAACAGTTCCCTATACTGTGAAAACCAAGAGGCGGCAGAGAACACAGCCTCATGATGCTACTCAGACTGAAAATCCTGGGTCACCATGGGAACAAAAGCAGCTATAGAGTTCTCATGTATAACTTATCATTGCCAACATGCTGGACTGCAGAATCCCGCTGAGGTTTAATTTATTTTTTAATTCACTATAAACCCTGGAAGTAAAGTATCACACAATGGAGTTGAAGAAGAGTGTATACTAAACAATGTTACCTCAAGACGAACAATTATAGGGGAGACAAAAGCACTGAGTTCTATAAGTCTTTGTGCTGCAAATCCTGAGTGTGGTTCATTAGGAGGTGTTCTATTAGGCATTATTGATGAGCCAGTGGAAATTTGCAAGTTAGAATTTCTTGCACTAGATAGAATACAAACTGAGGTCATCCAAGTCAGTATATATATTAATATGCCAGCCGCTAAAGGCTTTGATAGGCTAAATCAAATATACTATAAAAAATAGGATATAGAATGAGCTACTTAATTTATATGGATCCAAATGCCATTTAACAAATAGTTCTGGCTGGAAATCGTATTTTATGCAAAGTAACAAGTCACAGTATTTTTTACTCAAAATCTTTTTGTTTAGGTAATACCTTTAAAGGACCACAATCACAAAATTTACAAAATGTAAATACATGTAAAAAAATACAAATAGGAAGTACATTTCTTCTAGAGCAGGGCTTTTCAACCTGTGGTACGCGTACCACCAGTGGTACTTTGCTGTTGGCCAGGTGGTACATACCAGGTTTGTCTGCCACTTTATTGTTCGCCTGCCACTTGTCCTGGTCCCATCTTGTCTCCACAAAGTTTGGCTACCCCTCGCTCGCTCCTTGATGTGCTGCCCTGTGGCATACTTCAGACCTCAGATCAGTGGGAAAGAGACAGCCAGGCGACTGGTGCACAGTGATGGCACAGATACAGAAAGTGACATCACTGCTCACTTCCTGTATTTGAAGTATACACGCCGTCACCGTGCACTGTTTGCCTGGCTGTCTCTTCACTGCGGCTGGCTTACCGATGATCTGAGGTGCAAACTATTCCGCAGGGCAGCAGAGCAAGAAGTGAGCGAGTGGGAGCCGAACATTGCGGCTAGTCACTGCCCAGCACTCTGGTGGTGGGTCCAGGCTACCTATAATTAAGTGTGTGGCGGGGGGGGGGGGGGGGGACTTGCAAGGCTACCTATATTGGCAATCTACCTACAGATTGCCAATACTGGCTAGCAAGCTAATTTGTAGTCTTTTTCTCCACTAATGCCTTCTACTTGAGTCCCCAGGGAGAAAAGCGCTATATAAATATTATTGTTATTGTTATTGTTACTTTTCCCATCCCACTTTTCCCCTCCCATATGCTTCCTCTATTCTTAAAGTGTACCTGTAAGAAAAAAGGGTACCTACATCGGAGAGGGGGAGGCCTTTGAATCCTAAAGATGCTTTCCCCCTCAGCAGAGGGGATCCAGTGCTGGGAGCCCCAAAGTTCTACTTGTCGGCGTGTGCACATGCGCAGTAGCTGCTCTCCATTCAGTCTTCAGCAGAAACAGCCAAGCGTCCAATCTACTGCGCAGGCACGCTGGTGGTAAATTTTCAGGCGATAAAAGTGGTACAATTAGTGAAAAGGTTGAAAAGCCCTGTTCTAGAGTATAATGAGCCATAAATAACTTTTCTCCTATGTTGCTGTCACTTGCAGTAGGTCGTAAAAGTCTGGCATAACAAACAGGTTTTGGAATAGCCCATCTCCTCATAGGTGATTCTCAGTGTTTATTTATTTTTAGAAGCACTTAGTGAATGGCAATTGCACCATCTGACTGCCAAAAAAGTGGGAGGCTGGCCAGCATCTTTGTATAAATGCTTTTCAGGGACTGCCTTTATAAAGAATGAAGGCCATACTGAGATTACCCCATGAAGATATGGAAAAGTCAAAACTTGTCAGTTCTGTCAGATTTCTACTACCTACTGTAAGTGACGGCAACATGGGAGAAAAGTAATTTATGCCTCATATTACTCTGCAGGGAACCTACTTCTGATTTGTATGTGTTTACATGTATTTTAAATGTTATAATTTTTTGTGATATAGTGGTCCTTCATTGACCAACTGTACAAGATTTTCTTGCAAGCTTTCAAAACCTTAAAGAGAACCCGAGGTGGGTTCTAAGAATTCTATTAGCACACAGAGGCTGGGTCTGCATATAATGCCCAGCCTCTGTTGCTATACTGTTCCCCCCCCCCCCCAGCGCTCTGCTGTCCCCCATAAATCACACAGCTGTCCTAGCGACAAGCAGCGTGTCGATAGCTGGCTGTATACATCTCCATTGTCACTCTCGCCGCTCCCCCACCTGTGTTTCTTCCCTCCAATCAGTGGGGAGGGAAGGGATGCAGGCGGGGAGCGGCGACATAAAGGAGGTGGGGGAGCGGTGAGAGTGACAGTGGAGATGTAAACAGCCGGCTAGCGATGTCGCTAGCACGGCGTTTGATTTATGGGGGGGCCTGGGGGGAAATAGTATAGCAACAGAGGCTGGGTATTATATGCAGACCCAGCCTCTGTGTACGAATAGGATTCTTAGAACCCACCTCGGGTTCTCTTTAAGTTTCTTCTTTGGGCATGGCAGAACTGGATCTGGAATGTATAAAGCTATTTATTACATGCACAAATTTATATACAATATTCTAAGTGAATACAGCAACTTGAATTTTGATACAATTCAGTTAAAAAAAAGTCCCACTTCCTTTGAAATGCATGCCTGCACCATGAGCTAAATTAATGCACCGATGAATGGCAAAAATAAGCTCAAAGAGGTGGGGTTCTGACAATGCAATCCACGTAAAGAGGCTGGGTCTGCCTATACTGCCCAGCCTCTGTTGTTATTTCAATACCCCCAAAGTCCCCCCTGCGCTCTGCAATCCCCCATAAATCACAGCCGCGCTGTGCGGGCTGTGTTTACATCTGTACTGTCACTCTGCGTGCTCCCCCGCCTCCTGCATAGCTCCAGTCCCACCCACGTCCCTTCCCTCCAATCAGCGGGGAGGGAAGGGACACGGGCGGGGACCAGAGCTATGCAGGAGGCGGGGGGAGTGGCAGACTGACAGTACAGAGATAAACACAGCCCGCTGTGACACACTGCGTGTCAGCAGCGCGGCTGTGATTTATGAGGATAGCAGAGTGCAGGGGGGATTAAAATAGCAACAGCGGCTGGGCAGTATAGGCAGACCCAGCCTCTATATGTGGATTGCATTGTCAGAACCCCACCTCGGGTTCTCTTTAAGTAGAAGTTTCAGTTTGCTATAATAACTTCCTGGATTCAGTTTTGCCTTACTTAAATCATAATAGTGCACCACTTCAGGAAAGTGAATAAATATGCAGATCATTGTATTGTGTTATTTCAAAACCATGCATACATTAAAAAGTGCTGGTATGTAGCACACCTATAGCCTATGAAATTAACAAAACCATGTAAAACAATTGCAGATAGTTATTTTAAGGTACCTAATGTGCATGGGACACAATGCAACAAATTAATCCCATACGTACAGAACAAAACAAGCAGACAACCTAAAATTCTTGCACTGTATAGAGCTAACCTAGTGAGGATTGTTATTTCACTTCACCATGAACAAAGGAAAGAAAAAAGTATTACTGTGATAACTGAAAGCAAGGAGAGATGTGAACTGTTTGATGGGTATGGAAATACCAATTTTACAGAAGTACTGCACATATATAATAACAACTAATGTTGCACAAAAAACATTCAATCCTTTTCAAATCATTTTGATAACTTGTGATCTTTACTACCTGTAATGTACATGCTGCATATATTAGTGCAAGCACCATGCTGAGAAGTTGCTTGCAGAGCCTTTATCTGTAGATAATCCTGTAGCACGCCTGTCTGTGAGTTTGCAGATCACACAAAAGTTAATATAAAAATCAGATTTAAAAATACAAAATGCTCCACTGAAATGTATCTATAGAAGAATATATAAGTATACAGCTTCCTGCAAAATTCTAAAAGTGGGCTAGGTAAGCTGTGAGGTCTAATAACTAATTACTGACCCTTTAAATATATAACATTAAGTAGCTGTCTATCAGGAATGTGTGAGCTGTGTCTTAGAGAATAGTCTTGGAATAAGGTTCCCGTGGGAAGATTTCCCTAGTGGTTTGTAGCTTTCCATAGCCCATTCTTCATTGTTTTACCTTACAGACAGATGACTGCATGCTGATAGCATACCACACAAGTCCTAAAATAAGATCCTTATATTCTTACACAAACAATGAAAAACCCCTTCTGAAAATCAAGGCCTTGAAGGGAATAACAAATTCTAATAAAAAAAAGCAGTTACTTGCTAAGCAGTGTATAAAATGTGGGTATAACGATAAGTAAAGCAAAAACAAAAAAACTCATGCCTGCTTCATTGATATTAAATTAAATCAATGTATTATTAAATAATGCACTGTAGTACAAAAGGTTTGGACTGCAAATGTGAGGTTTTCAAGTGCATGCGTGTGCTTTTATCTTAGTTGTGCAGACATATTACCAGTTCTTCTCAAGGGCTGGACACATCCCCAGAGGCAGCTGGCGCCTAACATTCTTTCTTTTCTTTTAGATTTCTGTATTGTTGTCAATGTAAGTACTCATTTACTGGCTCCGAAAAGCCAAAGTGTAGCGTTAATCTAAATACACAATTTAAATATAACTGTGAACTGCTGTGACTGTCAAAACATGTAAAATTCCGCCTGTCCAACCCTCCAAATGTATTATCTCTAGACTGCCCATCCCACTCAGCACAGCTGGCTCCTTGACTTTTTTTAGCCACTCAAAAGGGGGAAGAAGGGGCGGAGAGAGCACTTAATTGTGGTGAAGATGCAGTATTGACACCTGGAAACTTGCCTCATATGGTGTGCTCGGGGCCAATCGTGAGAACAAGCATACAGAGCAACCAGTAAAAAGACAGTCCGCCACTACCATAAACGGGCTTGCGGTTAATGTCTCTGTGTAATACTTCGCAGTGTTGTTACATCAGTTTCTTACTGAGTGTTGCCGAGGGTGGTGCAGTGGGTGCCAGGAAATGGAGAGCCTGACAGCCGTTTTGCATTTTTATGCCTTACTTCCGAGGGTCGGAAGAATTGCAAAATGGCCATCCTGCTTTTCATTACCTGGCACCCACTGTTTCATGGCAACACCCGCACACTGAACAATTAAGAGGACCACTCATCCTAACTGCAAAACTCACTGTAATGGTTAAATTTTAGCAGTTAGGATGAGCGGTCAGTTAGGCTTCTATCTAAGACGGCAGCTATAAAGAATATACAGCGTCAGGCACCACGGCAGTGTGTAAGGATTACACCCTCCAATACACAAACACACCAATTCCATAGGTACTATGTGCATATAAGGGTCTGCATGCTCAGGGCCCAGAAATGCCAGCAAATGTCCATGTAACAAACAGAGATATAAAAGGTCCGGCACTGCATCAATTTTCCATTAAAAGAGCTTTATTGCTAACGGCTCTCCAAGTTTCTTCTAAACATTCATAAATAAAGTGAAATATTCAAAACACACATACCCGTTGTGGTTTAGATGGGGTTGTGGGGTATGGTGGTGACTACGACCCGCCTATGACCGTTTCGCTATGGCAGCGTCTTCAGAGGCAACAGTGGCGACTATCTAAGGCCCGGTTCACATTCGCGTTTTTTTGCGGAACGTAACCGGAACGTATACTGTACAAATTGAACGGATGTGAAAGGATCTAATGCTAACCTATGGATCCATTCACATGCGTCTGTTGGTACAGATATGTTCCGTACATTCCATTCCCCGGGCCTAAAAAACGCTGCAGGCCCTAATTTTCCAGACTAGGGCCGGGTATTAAGGGGTGATGTAAGGAGAAACTGTTGGGGTTAAAGTAAGCATGAAAAATTGCAATCAAAAGGATTTATACTTCACTGGGGCTTCCTCTAGTCCCCTATATGCCCTGGGCTCCCTTGGTGTCAGGCCTGTCCCCTCATTCTTCCCCTGTCAGTCCCGGTAGTCGGGGACTGCTGTGCATGTGAGGCCAAGGCCACATGCCTCCTTGGTTATGCTGCAATGGCTAAGAGCATTTTGCACCTGAGCAGTAAGTTAAAGGAATACTATCGATACCCAAGTGTTCTAAAATGACAGTGTGCAAATAATGTCTAAGTAGCTGTGTAAACATTTTCCTACTTTTCATGTTAAATATCAGAGGCAAAAACTGTAATTTATTGAGGGTAGGATTTAGCTATATTGGGACAAACCAATTGCAGAAGGGGTGTCTGCTTCAATGCAAAGCCAGAGTTGCATATCAGACTACAGAAAGCAAATATCAGACATATCAAACTCTGAAAGCAAAAACAGTATGAAAAGCTGTGACAATTAGTTACATTTCCTCTGCTATCTTCAGACACTTCAGTCAGAAACACAGGACACAGGAGCTACAGCTATTGGGAGCCTCTTCTCTGTCACACACAGAGCTACACATAGAGTTAACTGATCAAGTGTGAGGGGAATTTCCCCTCTCCTCATGGCTCAGTCAGCCGTCAGTTTTAGCGTCAGTAAAGTTTGAATGTATATTAATAACAGTAAACAACAGTAAACAAAGAAGTTGCTACTAAAATGTATACACCAGTACTTGGCAGCACTTCCCAAACAATTCCTGTGTCAATTGAAAAAAAATATGTGAATCGATAGTATTCCTTTAAGTCTTGTAACTGTGCAGGTGCACAACGCTCCCAGCCACAGGAGCTCAACCTAGAGGCCAGGGCCGTGCATGCACAGTAGTCCCAAACTGGCTCAATTAGGGACCTTATCGGGGCTGCCAACAATGGAACAGACATGACCTGATGGATCCACGGATTACTGGGGGCTGGAAGAAGCCCAAGGTAAGTATAAATCCCTTTGGAAGGAGGAAGCCCCATGTAAGTATAAATCACAAATTTAACTGAGGATTTCATATGTACCAGGACACGGATGATCCTAGGTCTGTGCCCTCTCCACCTCTAAGCAAGTTTATTTTAGAAGATTTCAGGAGGATAAGCAGAAATACAGGATCTATTGCAGGGGAGTATAACCCGAATACAAGTTGGGGTAAAATTAAAAACTGGGACCAAGTCGCGGGCCAATGTCTAGTTCCCTGGTGTCTAATGCCCCCCCCCCATACAGTACCTTGGTGTCTAGTGGCCCTCCTCCCTCCCCCATACAGATTCCTGGTGTTTAGTAATCCTCCCTCCCCTATAAAGTGGTGCCCGTTGATCTAGAGTGGGCCAAACATAATGCAAATGGGAAACCACCTTTAAAACATAAAATAATTTACAAACTTACTTAATCTGTCCCAAACATGATCTGTTCAATTAGTGTGTTAGCTGCATTACTGATTTTTCAATAGGGCAAATATCCAACAGTTCTGTTGATAAACTGAGCATTGCTGATGTCAGTTAGTCACAATGTAACTCTTATTACTCGGGTGAAAAACTCCACTGTTAGTTACATATATGTGTCAAAGGACGTGCAAGAAGTGCAATTTTTTTTTCACACAAAGCCAGAGCTTGCATCAGCTTGGTGACATCACTATGAAGATATACATATCCTTTTCTATTTTATACAAGTCTGTATGAATGCAGCCTATCGCAAAGCTTTTGCCGCATGCTAGGTGACAACAGTAATAAATAAAGGAGAACAAAACATAAATGAAAATGATAGTTTGAGGTCAGGATATCTATTTTAGTATGAACATAAATATTTGTGATCCCGCTGCCTATGAAGAACATTTAACAATATGATACATCTCCCCAGTTCATCTCATTACCACAGCACTTAAATTAAATAAGTTAAAAACAGTATTACAGTAATTACAGTATTTGCAGAGAAAGTAAATCATAAAGACAATTTATAAGCAAAAAAATATGTAAATAAACTTTCCAAATCAACTCTTAACTGTGGTAAAAAAAAAAAAAAATCAACTTTCACAAATGGAACACTGCAAAAAAAATGGATCCACTCATCAAAAGACCTGCCAACTCGCATCACAGCTGGACTATTGCAAAGTCCACTACACAAGCCTTTCAAATACAGATTTGCACTTCATGCAGTCAATACAGTACACCACTTTCCAGCTGTTACCAAATCAAATCCACTATTGCCACATTGACTGATTATTTTCTCATTAAACTAGTCACCCATTAAGTAGAGAATACTCAAGGCTGGTCTGCTGACTTTCAAACCCTTGCACAATTTAGGCACCGACTATGTGAAGGATTAATTGCAGGAGCACCACAGCGACTACAACCTCAGGTCAACATGATTTTATAATATGGTCATCCCCAGAGTTCACCTCAAAATCTTTATAACCATATAGTGTTCTGTATTGCTATTTCTATGCTTTGGAACTGCTTACCTTGTTAAATCAGTACAGTTACATCCCTGGAGGTGTTTAAATCCAGAATAAATGGTCACCTGGTTAGTTTGGCATTTATAGTATCAGTACAGTACCAGCTAGGGCGACAATAATGGCAACCTCCACAGGTCTTAAATGCATTCACCTCCCAGCTATACTGACTGAATAAATAACCCTTAAAGGAGAACTGCAATCTTAAAAAAAAAAAAAAAAAAAAGGAGTTCAACTTACCTGGGGCTTCTGCTATCGCCCAACCAGCCCCCCTCCCCACCGCCACCACCCAGACGTCCTGTGCCCGCGCCGGGACAAAACGATCCTTTGGTCCCCGCTGTGGCTCGTTTCCGGTTTTTGCCACTTGAATGTCGCAAGCAACTGCTCCTGCATGGCCCTGGCTGTGCGCGTTCTCACTCCCGCTGAAGTCGCCGGGAGCTTCCTATGCAGTATGCTCCCATGCCGCCGACCATTATCCCAGAGATCAATGAATGGGTACACAGTTCACATTCATTGATCTCAGTCCCCGTTAGAAAGACCAACAGCTTTTATGAGAAGCCGTGGTCTTTCTAAAAAACAAAAAACAAAACAAAAAAAAAAAAGTCCTTCCTGTAAGCGAGAGTGTTCGCTTACAGGATGGAATAAAAAAAAATTGCAGTATCCATCTTGTGGCCAAACAATAAAACTACATGTACATACATTTTTTTCACACAAACACAATAAATTACATTTAAAATTAACTGTTTACCTCCCACACCCAAAAAATACCCAAACAACATTTTTAACTAAAAAAAAATAAAAAAAATTTACAATTAAAAAATAAACAGTTAAAAACATAAATAGTTACCTAAGGGTCTGAACTGTTTTAATATGCATGTCAAGAGGGTATATTACTAATATTTTTAAAATTATAAGCTTGTAAATAGTGATGGACACAAAACTAAAAAAATGCACCTTTATTTCCAAATAAAATATTGGCGCCATACATTGTGATAGGGACATAATTTAAATGGTGTAATAACTGGGACAAATGGGCAAATAAAATATGTGGGTTTTAATTATGGCAGCATGTAATTTAAGGCTATAATGGTCGAAAACTTAGAAATAATGACTTTTTCCATTCTTTTCTTAATATTCCTGCTAAAATGCATTTAGAAAAAAATAATTCTTAGCAAAATGTATCACCCAAAGAAAGCCTAATTGGTGGTGGAAAAAAAAAGATATAGATCAATTCATTGTGATAATTATTGATAAAGTTATTGGCGACCTATGTAACCTCCCTAAGCAAGTAAGAGGCCAAGGGGGGCCTGGTTAAATATGTTTTATATATGAAGACTTTTTCAGTCAATGTTATGAAGAAGGAAATAGGATGGACCATGAGGGGGATAATACCCCATGGAGTCTGGGTTATCAATTAGTGGCATCTGCGTAGAGGCCTGTGTGGGGTATCATTTAAGTCAATGGAAACTGATAAAAAAAAATGAAGCAGAGACTTACCTAAGGAGAGGGAAGGCTCTGGGTCCTATAGAAAATCTGGATGATTGTTTGAGGTTTAGGAGAGAAATCTGCAAAGATCATAATTTTAGTTGCATCAATGAATTATAGATCTCCAGTTTTCCTAGCAGCTTGTAGTATTTCCACTTTGTCCTTGAAATTATGAAGGACTGGTGTTGGCGACCTGGCCTGTGGAAATGGTCTACAAGGAACTCTATGCTCTTTCCCTTACAAAAAGGGTAAACGTTTTGCATCTTTCCAAGTGTTTCTGATCCAGGTTTCCATTAAACTTTCCTGTTCTATTCCTTCTACTTTTTGGGGGGAAGCCCAATCATCAGTTACAATTTCCAGTTTATGATTTTAACTGTAACTACATCATTGTGTATGGGTCAAACCCTATCTTCAAGGGAAGGGTGATAATCTGTACTCCCGTTTTAGTAGTGCGATCTTGAAGAGATGTCAGATCATGTTTAAGAAATAACATTTTTTAACTTCAAGAATCATGACTACAAATCAGATGGATAAAGTGTGTGTTGCCTCCAATAGGTGGACATTAGTGGGGCTATGGGTGTCAGAGGCATTAGTAGAGGATGATTCAGAGGTGTACAGCACACTACTATTTTGAATTCTTCTTTGTGGCTTAGAGTCTAAAAAGGGGTTTACTACATCCACGTGCACAGGATGAGCTATAGAGAATGCATCAGTGTGCTGATTTGTTCACGAAAATGGTCGTCCCAACTGAATGTGGCCAGCTTTTTAAACTCAGATTGTTGTTTCCTCATCTTTAGCACTTTGGAAAGCAACTGGCAGAATTATGGCAAATGGAGGGATGGTACACAGATGCTGAGTTTGACTGTGGAGAGGTGACCATTAGAGGCTATATGTGACACCACACAGTAGTATGAATAGACGTGAATTCATAGGTATGAAATCTGTAGGTATGAACTATCAGCACATGCAGTCCAGTCTGGTGTACATCACTATTTGCCTGTAAGCAGGGGCATCTTTCCCAGAGACGCCAGAAGAAACGAGCAGGATTGCCAAGTCCTGGACTGCTCATGGAGGATGTGACGCCTATGTGGTCCCCGAGAAAACCGTGAATACGTTATTTGAGTCACAAGCACACATTCCATTGCAAATACCAAAATTATATTTTTAATTCAACCTTGTTTCCTTCCTCCCTGGTTCTGCTAGCAATCACTGACAGCTGTTTTCAATTACAGAACCTTCCACCCAGGTGTGAAAAGCTTTCTCCTAGCTCCCACCAGACCCCTAGAAGGTGTATAGCCCCATCCATCAGATCGGCTCAGATATGAGTTCCGACAGAACCTCATGTACCACATCTTAGAGAAGACATGCTGGAACCAACCCAACAGGAGGTTCAACACATAGGGCTTGATTCACAAAGCAGTGTTAACTGTTAGCACGCTTGTGAAAAGCCCTCTATCACGCCTAAACTCAGTTAGGTCATGATAAAATCCACTTGTGCGCAAAGACCCGCGCGCAAACGTCGCATCGCGATGTGACGCAAACGGCGCACCCGATGCGCCTATAAGGTCGCATGGGGTGCGACCTTCACGTCGCATAGTGCGACGTTAAGGTCACACCGCATGCAGCCTTATAGGTGCATCGGGTGTGCTATTTGTGTCGCACCGCGCTATGCGCACAAGGTTTTGCGGGCGGGACTTTGCGCATGATCTGATTTCAAAAAACGGTGCTAACCTACTTAGCACCCTGGTTAACACGCCCAAAGTTTTTAGGCGTGCTAAGTAGGTTAGCACCGCTTTGTGCATCAAGCCCATAGCCTCTGTCCTGATTTTAAAAAACACAGGGCTGATCATTATCAGGCCCATATGGTTGCTCACAAGAGAGCAAACAACCTTTTCAGCAAAGTCCAAATCTATATTTAATAATGGGCACAATTTTACAATATTGCATGGTTTAGGAAGATACTTAATCAAACTATCTCTTCATGCCTCATTATTTATCTTCTAACACATGCTCGGGGAAATTCCCACACAGATCCGAGATTCCCACTAGGAGAAATAAACATTTCCGGGTACCCTAAATGGCTACCCCGTGATATTTCATATCAAATAATTCACAAAATGATGCCGATTGTGAATATGCAGTCTAGATTTTCATTGATCCTAAAAGCACCGAAAGACTGGAAGAACAAGAATCCTGCCATTTTTCTGCCTCTCTGGGATAGGACAGCCCCTGTTCCAGTTACACAGGGCTGGACTTGTGCGAGTCACAACCACTCCCCGCTGGAGGAATGAGTAAAACCCAGACACCCACATAGTCCAGGGTTCTTTGTTCATCATATGTGTCTAATACCATCCCAACAAGCCAGCTGGACTCTAGCAAGCGGCCATCTTGGTTTTTCCCTTCTCACAAAGGGCTTGATTCACTAAGACAAATAGCATGCCTTATCCGAGTTAACACGCCCTATCAGAGATAACACACCTTATAAAAACGTTAACACGCTTTATCAGAGTAGCATAGTGAGCGCTACAAACTTATGCCTGCTAATTGGCAATCCACTTGTCCTGCCCTGAGCCCCTGCAGGTTTGCAGCACTCGCTATGCTACTCTGATAAGGCATGTTAACTTTGATAAGGTGTGTTAACTCGGATAAGGCATGTTATTTTTCTTAGTGAATCAAGCCCAAAGGCCTCTGGCCGCATGGCAATCGTCCATCTTGGACTTTCGATTGCCGCATGGACTACCAATAACAGTACTTTGAACTGTATTATAAGACAATCTATTTCCTTTTCATCTCTACCCTTTTCTATCAACCCAATCTGTTCTGACTGACAGGTATATTTACCTGTTGGTTGTAAAGTATATTTGTGTGTATAGTTTTAGAATAAACTAACGATGGAATTGTTCAGTCGTGTGCCTGTTATGGCAATCTGATTGTTGCTACAAAGAATCTGCCCTCTGAAGAGACTTACTACCACATTCTTTTCTTATAAATTTTTGATTTGCTAGCTAGGTTGTAAAATATCGTATATACTCACAAGCAAGCCGACCCACATATAAGCCGACCCCCCAACTTTCACCTGAAAAAACAGAAAAAAATGACCGACCCTCATATAAGTCGGGGGTAGGAAATGCTGTCCGTGTGATCCCCCAGTGTGTCCCGGTATAGCTAGTATAGTGCCCAGTATGGGTAGGTGGTGCCTCAGTATAGTTAGTATAGTGCCCAGTATAGCTAGATTAGTGCCCAGTATGGGTAGGTAGTGCCCCAGTATAGCTAGTATAGTGCCCAGTATAGCTAGTATCGTGCCCAGTATAGCTAGTATAGTGCCCAGTATGGGTAGGTAGTGCCTCAGTATAGTGCCCAGTATAGCTAGTATCGTGCCCAGTATAGCTAGTATAGTGCCCAGTATGGGTAGATAGTGCCCCAGTATAGTGCCCAGTATAGCTAGTACCGTGCCCAGTATAGCTAGTATTGTGCCCAGTATGGGTAGGTAGTGCCCCAGTATAGCTAGTATAGTGCCCAGTATAGCTAGTATCGTGCCCAGTATAGCTAGTATAGTGCCCAGTATAGCTAGTATAGTGCCCAGTATGGCTAGGTAGTGCCCCAGTATAGCTAGTATAGTGCCCAGTATGGGTAGGTAGTGCCCCAGTATAGCTAGTCTAGTGCCCAGTATAGCTAGTATAGTGCCCAGTATGGGTAGGTAGTGCCTCAGTATAGTGCTCAGTATAGCTAGTATAGTGCCCAGTATGGGTAGGTAGTGCCCCAGTATAGCTAGTATAGTGCCCAGTATGGCTAGGTAGTGCCCCAGTATAGCTAGTATAGTGCCCAGTATAGCTAGTATAGTGCCCAGTAAAGGTAGGTAGTGCCCCAGTATAGCTAGTCTAGTGCCCAGTATAGCTAGTATAGTGCCCAGTATGGGTAGGTAGTGCACCCCCCGCGGCCACTGCTGCTATTACCTTAGCTCGGCGCCACTTCTATTCCCCTGTCCTGCTCGTAATTCACAGCAGCGCGCCCCACGGCGGCTGCTTTGATGAGGGAGGGAGCCGTAGAGAGAGCGGCTTTCTGTAGCGGCGATGTGTATCGCCGTTACTATGGGAACCGCTCTCTCTCTACGGCTCCCTCCCTCACCACAGCAGCCGCCGTGGGGCGCGCTGCTGTGAATTACGAGCAGGACAGGGGAATAGAAGCGGCGCCGAGCTAAAGTAATAGCAGCAGCGGTCGTGGGGGGAGCGGGGGGGGGGGACGGTAGTGGTGGGAGCAAATTTCTACAACATGACTCGCAAGCAAGCCGACCCCCCCAACTTTTGACCCACTTTTTGGGGGTCAAAAATTCGGCTTGCTTGCGAGTATATACGGTAACTGTTTTCTTCCTTCTAGGAATAGCTAGTATCAAATTTCCAGCGTGCAAATCGATAATTTTATTTTAAAGACTGTACATACATTCGAGATTGCATCATATATGGTTCCAGCAACCCCTTTTTAACGTCACACTGCTCACAGTCTTCAAGCCTTCGAAAGTTACTATTCCCCGAATGGTGACTGGAGCAGATTGGCCATGATTGGGCCTGGCTATCATATTTCGATAGCATTGGGATTCCTTTATCCTGTTATAATCTCGGAAGGATGGTGGCAGCGATCACCTCGATTTTCAAGCAAAATTGATTACTCTGACCGACTTGTGCAAATTTGATTATTTCAACCAAATTACGCAAAGTCGATCATTTTCCTTTTTCGATTGCACAGACAATTGAGATTGTTCATGTATGGGCACCATCAACCAATCTTAACAGTTTATTGAGCACACAGTGGATTCGCCTCCAGATGTCTCTAGTGTATGAGACCTGCATGATAACTGAGGCCTAGTAATACGGGATTGGTGGGTGGTTGTCACAGAGGGCTGCAGTCACCACCCCACGTGTTGGGCAGAGCTTGCACATTGTGACTGAGGCTTCGACTCCTGTCATGTGGGGAACTTCCTCTGGTCATCAAAGCCCGGTAACGTTTGCATCTGAGAGAAAAGCTTCTAAACACCGTTGCGGGATGTCAGAATGTACCCCTAATCAGGAAATTATAGAGAATGACACTGGGAGCTCTCATAAAGTGCTGCCATCTGGATCCCTCAAACAGCCCCCCGCCCCCCCCCCCCCCCCCTTCTGTACATGAGTCAATATAAATTTGTAAATGTCAGAACAGAAAAAAATAACTTATACAGTGTCTCTGCATATGAAGCAAGATCACAGCTGGTAAAGTGACCATTCCTAATAAGTAAGTTTGTTAATCAGGGTATAATAATGTAGATAAAAATGTGACAATATTATCAACAGGGTGAGAATATAAAATAATAATACTACTGTATATTAACATAGTATATTCTCTGCTGTTTACTATTGTATATTCTCACAGAATGTTACAGTGGCTTCAGACAAGCTAGAAGATGAAATCTGTACTTGAATAAGATTGGACCCTATAGCACAGAGAGAGCTAAAAGGCATAAACAATTGAAATTCTACCCACAAACTGATTACATAAACAACGGACAACCAGATGGAAGAGATTTTGGATCTTTCATCTGGTGTAATCTCCCATCAGCTGTTAAATTTGTCACATGACAAATTGAAGTTTACTTTAAAATTAGAACACCAAAGAATTCAAGCTCTGTTTTCAACAAAATCAAAACTGTAATTTCAGAGAATCGCCATTTCTTATTTTTTTTTTTTACTTTTTTATTTCCATGAAAAAGTCCGAGAAAATATACAGTTACATATAATAATATCAAAGAAAAGTATGTATTTCAGGGTAAATATAGTAGGACATAGAATCAAGCAATTATTCAGAAACATATAGATCAGTCAAAGAAGCACATCTGACATCTTCATGGGTTTTACCCCTTATGTATATCTATATAATACAGTATAGCAGAAAAATATGAAAAAAGATAAGACATAGCTATAACCCCCCTTAGCCTAACCCACCCACCTCTTCCCCAGAACATTCAGCCCTGTACCCCCCCCCCCCCCTTAATAATTCCGGTCATATCGGGAATCAGGAGAGTCTAGGGCCTCCCATCACAGCCATTGTTTTACCATCACAAATATTGGATATAATAAGAATAGGTCTAGATAGTAATGTACATTTACAGGGCGAGAGCAAATATAGTTATTCCTGGATCATACATCATCATCACTAATTTTTAAGGGTCCCAGGGAACCCGCAATCTTCCCCCTCAAATACCATGAGGTATAAGTAAAAGGCTCCATTATTTGCTTAATTTCGGCCTTAGGAGCAAATTGGATGATAAATGGCCTCCAAAGTCTAAAGAATGTTTGTGTGTTAGCTTTTTTAGCTTGTTCTGCATTAAACTTAGCAATGTATAGTAGTTTACGCATCATTTCCAGGACCTGTTTCTGTGAGGGGGTTTCTGAGTGTATCCATAAATTCAGAACAAACTTTTTTGCCGCCAAGAAAAACAGATGTTCCAAAGGCTTCAAAGGGGTTGGTTTCAATGAGGTCTGTGGGGGGACACTATGGAATATATACATTTTTGGGTCTAGAGGCCTTGTAAGTTTAGTTACCTTATATGTGAGTCTCCCCACCTCCTCCCAAAATTGTCTAAGTTTCGTACATGTCCAAAGTAAATGGAATAAATCTGGTGAGGATTCTCCACATTTAGGGAATGCAGTCAAATAACGTGCGGGTTCAGATATTTTTTTAAAATTAAATGTATAGTATCCTTTACAGATTATTTTTAACTGCATCTCTCTTCATGCCTCCCCTATCATCACTTGTCTGACATTCTGCCAACCTTGCTCTATTAATATACTTAATTCCTCCTTCTGACATCTCAGGGATTTGGCCCAATAATTTAGATATTTTGGGGAATTCTGATCTAATTTAAAATGTTTTATTTCGTTATATAGTTCCAAGATTGATTTCTTTTCTTTCAAATTGCCTAACAGCTTGAGCAGGTTGTCATGATTTGGTAATGAGCCAGATTGACCAAAAGTGGACATTTTGAAAAATGCTGAAGCTGTACATACAGATAAGCATGAGTGTTAGGGAGGCGGAAGCGGGAACGCAGTTCTGAGAAGGTAAGTAATGTCCCTCTTTGGTTTAAAACATGTGAGAGAGATAAGATTCCTCTGCGTATCCAAAACCTGGCCATCGCCCCCCCCCCCCCCCCCCCCGACCACCCAGGAAAGAGGGAGAAGACCATAAAGGCATCAAGGGGGAGAGATGGCCCCGCAGAGTAAGAAATTGTCTCACCTCTCTCAGAGCAATACAGGTATCCCTGACTAGTACATTACGTTTGATATGAGCTGGGAGTTGGGATATTTTAACATGCAAAATTCCTGTTAAAGACCATGGTGTTACCAGTTGCTGTTCCAAAGTGATATTAGTGAAAAAACCCGTATTTCCCAGCCAGTCTCTACAATGACGCAAAAGAGCAGCTACATTATAAACTCTGAGATTAGGGAAATTCGCCCCAATGGCAAGTATCGGCTTCTGTAGTATCCGCAAAGGAATTCTAGATCTTTTTCCCTGCCACAAGAATATTTTAAAAGCCTTAGTTAAGGCCTGAATATCCCCATGCCTGAGCAAAAGAGGTAAGGTTTGCAGTGGATATAGCAGGCATCCGAAGCTGATCATTTTTATAAGATGGCATCTTCCTAATAGAGAAAGTGGTAAATTTTTCCAAGTATTTAGCTCAAATAGTACTTTATTTATAATAGGGGTAAAATTTAGCCTATACATCTGGGTAGCATTTTGTGAAAAATGTATACCCAGGTATTTCAAGGAAACCCTTGGAATTTGAATTCCCAAGTTCAAGGCTACTGTCCTCGTCTTCTTTGTATCATTAGTGTGATTTGATAGTATCAGCATTTCTGACTTTGTTCTATTGATCTTAAACCCAGTAAATACCCCTATCTGTTCAAAGAATTTAAATATATTATTAGGGTCTTTTACTGGGTTATTAAGATAGAGTAAGATATCGTCTGCAAATAAAGAACAAAAAAGTGTCATATGTTTTACTGTGATTCCTTGGAATAAAATCCCTTGTCTAAGGTATATCGCCAGGGGTTCAATAGCCAGATTAAAAAGTAGAGGGGATAAAGGGCACCCCTGGCATGTACCTTTTTGTAAGTAGATAGGAGAAGAAGCCACCCCCTCAACTATAAGCTTCGCTGTGGGGCGTAAATACATGGAGGAAATATATTCCTGAAAAGAACCCTCAAAACCCATAGCATACAGTACCTGATGTAGCCATTGCCAGCTAACGTTATCAAAAGCTTTCTCGGCATCCAGGGACAAAATCGCCCCCGGATGCCGAGAATTGCAGGAGAGCCTGTTATATTCTAAGACTGTCATCACCTTTCTTACATTAGAAAATGCTGCCCTACCTTGCACAAAACCGACTTGAGATGCTTCAATCAGATTTGGTAATAGTGTTGCCAGGCGATCAGCTAATATCTTAGACATCAATTTGATGTCGCAAGTTAATAAAGAGATAGGTCTGAAAGACCCTGGATCGAGTGTGTCTTTGTCTTTTTTAGGGATTAATTTTATATAAGCTTCATATCCTGTCTGAGGAAAAATCTTTTTATCAAAAATATAATTATAAAATTTTGCCAGGCATGGGGATATATGTTTTTTCAATCTCTTATAGAACTCCAGAGAGAAGCCGTCTGGGCCAGGAGCCTTGCCATTTGGGCCAGTCTTCAACAGTGTAAGGACCTCATTTTCCGTTACCGGGGCATTAAGATATTGGATATCTTCCTCCGACAGCTTAGGTAGTTGTATTTTGCTAAGGAATTCATTTCCCTTGGTCGCATCATGAGTGGGGCTGCTGTATAAATTTTGATAATAATCTTGAAAGATCTTAATGATTCTTTTTTACTCAGTTTGAACCACTCCTTTTGCGTCCCTTAAATGAGTAATATGTTGAGTATGTCTTTTGCCCTTAGCAATGCTCGCAAGCAGTTTTCCAGACTTATTTCCAAATTTGAAAAAAGTCCTGTCAGAATCGCCATTTCTAAGCTATAGTGGCTGGGAATTTTTTATGGGAACTTCCATAGCTCCTACAACCCCCACAAAGCATGTGATTGGATCTTCTACTGCATATGATTTACTGTCTATTTCCAGATGTCATATGACACAAAATTGCTTTAAAATGTATAAATTGAGATGCACAACGTCAGCTTAGCAGATATTGAAGTCAACTGCTTACATTCTGTAATATCTCCATATGTATGCAAAAAAAATCCTTCTACTTGGATAGGGTTTCAAAGTTTCTGCTTGTGAGAGTGAAAAGTGAGACTTCAAAAATGTATATGATGGGAAAATGAATGTACATGATGGGGGAGGGATATGGGGTTTGGTTGGGGGTTTGTACCTGCCAGGGCCCCTGACTATGTAAGCCCTAAGTCAAGTCAAAGGCCGGCCCTGCATACAGCATATCGCAGTGGATTTAATAATAAGTCTCTTCCTGTAACGTTTACATTACAACGTAGGGTATCACGTTGCCAGTCATTTGTAGCATGAATGTAGTGTGCCTGGTGTCTGTTAGCACACAGCTCTGCTCCTGTACTTTGGATAGTTTGCAAGGACAATGCGCACGTGTGAACATTATCCGATTTCTGATCATCACAGCACTTGCTCTGCAATTATAGCACAAGTGAACATACTGTAATTATCTTCCCCATGTTACAAAGCAATTGGTCTATTGATAGTTTGATCCACTACTGATGGGAATGGGGTGAAGGTAGAGGTAAAAGGTGTGTGTGTGGGGGGGGGGGGGGGGGAGGGGGGGGGGGGAGGTTAGGAATGGGAGGGAGAAACTGCATTATACATTACATTTATGGGTAACAATTCATTTTCATTGCAGAAATTGTTAAAATAATTACTTTATAAACATTTTTCACCACTTTAATAGAATGTTTTTGTTGAAAATAAAGGAACTTTTTATTTTAAGGAAACTGTGTTACCCTTACTATATACAATTACTGTACCTACCAGGTCTCGATGTAGCACCCAGTTTGCATGCAGATAATGGATTCCATCCAAGATCTGGTAAAGCAAAGACTTGACCATCGATCGAGGAAGCTGCATGGGCTTTTTATTTGCTTTCGAGGCACGATGAAACTTGATGATATGCTAGAATTGATAAACACATTATTTATGAGCTAGTAAAGATGTGCACACTGGTTTTGTGCAAGTCTGAAAAAAATGTTCAGTTTTGCATTAGTAAATGGATGTAAGCAGGAACCAATTTGCAAGAATGTGCGGATGAACCAATATGAAAATTAATCCTGATTAGTAGCTGTGAATTGCACATTAACACGGAATCCTTATGAATCTGTGTCAGTCTACAAATGCATTCTGTTGCCTCCCCCCCCCCCTCCCCAAAAAAAAAAGTAGTAGGGTGTTCGGGACTTATCTGCGACTGCATGCTGCTCAGGGTAAGCAGAGGAAAATAATACTACACCTGCTGGATGAACGTAAAGTCACCATCCAGCTTCACTTGCCCTTTCTAAACCGCACAATGAGGTGATTATTACAATAATAGTTTTGTAGCACAGGAGGGAAAATGCTGAGAATAGAGACGACTCAGCATGAGCATTCTGAAGGGTATAAGGACTCTAAAACATTTCTCACTTCAAATTTAACTGTTTAGTGACTAACTGAATAGGTTACAATTACAAGTTTTCAAGACAGCTCTAGTTTTTCAGTAGGTGTTATCTGTCTCAATCTCTTCCTAATGTGATCTATACATGTAGCCAAGTAGAACACATCATATAAAAAATAACCCCGGGCAGAGAAATTCCCATCATTCACCTTCACATCACCTGTTTGACAAGAAAACTTCTTTTACCTCCATATTGGAAGACACAGAGGCCCATATGCAATTCACTTTTTCTCATAAGTTTTCTCCTGGGTGATATTTTCAGATCTTTTTAATATAAGGCCCTTTAAACCACCAGCAAGCAAGAAGATAATCAGAATAATTTTGACAGTACTTTTTCACCTAACGTTTTGATTATTTCTTAATTGCGACATTCTGAAAAGTTATTTTAAAGAGAAGATGAAAATTATCTTCTAGGAGAAAACTCAGGAGAAAAAGTGAATTGCATTTGGGCCAAAATGTCCCATCATTATTTGTTGCCATCCTTGAAGCACACAAAGTATTCACATAATGGTGACGCAGCAATCACTGGTGGGGGGGGGGGGGGGAGAGTACAGTACAGGAAGGCATAGTACAGCAGTGCTCTACTGCCACTGCCACAATGTTATGTATTCATTCTACATTTTCCTGCCTCTACCCAGAGCAACACTAGTTAGAGAAAAGGGATGACTATTCAAAGATTAGTACAGGAAAAAATGTACTTCTACATTTGTCTAACCAATGTTTAGTGAGTTTGCATTTGGTTCTGGTAATCTGCAAAAGTATCTATGGGGGATAGGAAGCTAAAAACTGACTTGGCCTACATCTCACCTTGGCCATCATCTTACCTTATGTTTCTTTCAATTTTATTGATGCAAATACCAAAGAAAATGAAACAGCTATGAGAACAGTTATCATTTAGTGTAAACAACAATATTTGGGCCATTTCAGGCTACTTGTTACTTGGGACTGTACAAACTTGATATATTCTAAAGGTGTAAAAAATTATCAGATCCAAATCAAGGCTACAATGTTTAAAACATGCATTCATATTTTGAAATATAATAAGTGAATAAAATATTAGAAAACGAAGCTAACTACCTGGCATAATGTAGAAAGTCAATATATCCATTTAAACTATACTTACTACCTTCACTAAAATGACTAACCTTTTATTTATTTTTTTAATAGTCAATGGAACTACACTTCCCATCTGGCTAAATATGCTTCTCAATACAAAAATTGCTAAGCCATGTTTAATAAAAGCATACAGTATGGAGGCTCCAGCTTTTGTAAAATTATAAGAAACTAGAAACCAAAAGGCAGATGTTTATTGATAAAATTGGTGAACACAATACTAACAGCAACAGCAGTGTGGAAAATCGAATCTGAACACAACAGGATATAATGGAACACTAAAATAATAATGGAGATCAAGCTTGAACCCTAGTAGTGATCGCTTCCATTGAACAAGAATGATCCAGCTTACAAAAGTTGGTATATAAAGGACTTCTGAGGTGAGGGGCAAGAATCTATTTTTACTCACCTGGGGCTTCTTCCAGCCCCTTAGCAGCCGTCTCAGTTCCTTGCCACAGCACTGGTGGTCCTTGTTGTCCCAGCTGAACGCCTGTAATGATTGTGACCCACCAGTGGGGTCAGCTCTTCTGCGCCTGAGGCCACGTCATCTGGCAGTACAGATGATGTGGAAGTGCGGGCAATCGCAGAAGAGCCAACCCCATCAGTGGGTCACGAATATTATGGCGGTTAGCAGGGACACAGAGAACCACCAGATCTGTGGTGAGGGACTGAGACAGCTGCTAAGGGGCTGGAAGAAGTCCCAGGTGAGTAAAAATAGATTCTTGCCCCTCACCTTGGAAGGCCTTGAAAGGTTCCTACATGTAACAGTATGAAAGTGTTCTTTTTGCTGGGAGATGAATTAACCAGATTTTACATCACACTGAAATGGCTGCTTTGCAATTACGGTAAATCCCTACAGTGAAAACAGGAATACGAGACTACAGAGAAGTTGTAAATACACATACTATTAGTTATCTCTAAAGTGCAGTTAGGTACATAAATATTCAGACAGAGACAACTGTTTTCTAATTTTGGCTCTTTACGTTACCACAATGAATTTTAAGGCCAGTTTCACACTTGATTCTTGTGCTCTAGCCGCGTTGCAACATAAAAAAACCTGTGCTTTGAATGTGCTGTGAATTGTGCTTAAGAGATTCCACTATTGTTTAAAGGGGCACTATAGGGAAAATTTTAAAATATGTGCAAACATAGACAAATAAGACGTATGTTTTTTTGAGAGTACAATGAGCCATAAATTACTTTTTTCCTATGTTGCTGTCACTTACAGTAGGTAGTAGAAATCTGACAAAAGCAACAGGTTTTGAACTAGTCCATCTCTTCATAGGGCATTCTCAGCAAGGCTTTTATTCTTTATAAAGATATTCCCTAAAATGGATTTAAACAAGGATGCTGGCTAGCTTCCCTGCTCGCTACACAGTTTTTTGGCAGTTGGACAGAGCAACTGCCATTCACAAACTGCTTTTGAAAAGAAATAAATCCATGAGAATCCCCTATGAAGAGATGGACTAGTCCAAAACCCGTTGCTTCTTTCAGATTTCTACTATCTACTGTAAGTGACAGCAACATAGGAGAAAAGTAATTTATGGCTCATTTTACTCAGGAAAAAAATGTACTTCTTTTTTGTATATGTTTACACATATTTTAAATGTTACATTTTTTCGCCATAGTGCCCCTTTAAGTTACCAATACATATGCAAATATTTCATTAACATTCCATAGAAATACATTGCCTCAGTCTGAAATCCAGGTCTATCTAAATCTACATAAAACAATTATAAAACTGATGGCAAAGTTTGCACTATGACAAATGGGTAGCAAGGGGAGATTGTGAGTGGAACACTGAGACCTAACTTCTTCAGCTTGCAGATCTAAGGTTAGTTGGACCTTTAGGACTTATGGGACAAACCAAAAGGAGCCAGCAATGTGGTCATATCATTATTATCCATCCACTATCAGTAGAATAATCTATCGTTATTTTCTCACAAATACTCATCCTAGTAGATTCTTAGAATTAGTAACAAAGGAAATCTGTGTTTAGACTATTTGGATGTACCACTTGCCATTAAACACTCTTTGGCACTAATTTATGATTTCTATCTGTATTTGTACTCTATAGAGCGGTTGTGTCCCTTAACTATAATTTCATGTAGTTGAGACTTGCTTTTTTTGCCACACTTACTTATTAAGAATACAGTGGTGCTTGAATGTTTGTGAACCTATTAAAAGTTTCCATATTTACATATGAATGTTACTCAAAACATCATCATCCTAGCATCAGAAAAAGAAAACTTAGTTAAATAAATGAATCAAGCATATACTCAGGGATACATTTATTGGTGGGGGAAAATATTCAATAGTACATCAGCATGAGGCAAAAGTAAGTAAATCATTAGGATTATCATATAATTTGAAGATGGTGTTTTCAATCAACAGGATGAGAATTGGGTGTGAGTGAGAGACTCTTTTTTATTTAAAGAACAGAGCTAACAAAGCCTGATCAGGGGAATAGCAATAGCAATAGCTGCTAACGTTTTTGTGTTTCTCCAACCTCTGAGTTTGTCTTGGTGACCATGAACTATGTGCAGTTTTAATGGCATGATAATCAAATTGCCCAAAATAAGTCATATCCATAGGGTAGGGGCAGGTGGTATTGCGTAACAGTGCCTACATCTGGTGGTCCCATCAAAGTTTTGCTATGGGGCCTCATAATCTCTAGCTAAGCCACTGAGCCTGATTAAACACAAAACATCATGGCTTGAACAACTGAGGTGTCTGGGGAGTTCAGAATGAGAACTTTTATGGCCATAAAGCTGAAAACCAACTCTAAAGAGTTTTGACTCCATCAATCAACAGTGAGACAGATTGCTTACAAATGGAGTAAATTTTTTTTTTTTTACCCTACTGAAAAGTTGTCAACCATCAAAAATAGCTTCATGTTGGTAAAATATGTTAATAATCTGTACACTGTGTTCAATAATGTCCTGCTATTAAAAAAAGGATAACTCCAACTGCATAGTGAAGAGGTTGCAAAGGAACTCAAGGTAACGTCTAAGCTACTAAAGGCCAGTCTGACTCATTGGCGAATGTCCATAAGTCCACCATCAGGAGAAAACTGAACAGCAATAGAGTTTATAGCAGGTCAGCAAGAAACTGCCACTACTTTTCCCACAAAAAAATCTGAACATTTACAGTTTGCTAATGATCAGTGGACAAACAATAAGAATACTGGAAAATGTTTTGTGGATTAATTAAGCCATCACAGAATGTTGTGCTTCAATGAGAAGTGTTACTTTCGAAGAAGAAAAACATGGTGGTGAAAGTGTTCTGTTTGGACCTTGTTTTGCTATATCTAGCCCTGGAGAGCGCGCAGACATTGAGGGAACAATGAATTCTGGATCATGCCAGAGAATTGTAAAGAAAATTGTGAACACATCTGTCTGTGAACTGAATCCCAAGGTACAGTGGTATATGCAGCAAGCCTAAACATATACTGTATGTAATTCTAAAGAATGAATAAATCGGAATAAAGTGAAATGTTATGAAATGGTCAAGTCAAAATCGCCATCTTGGTCCAACTGAAATGTTGTAAAAAGGTCTAAAGGGAGCAAATTATAAGAAAAAACAAATCAAAATCCAAGAGCTAAGGCTCACTTATATTTGCCACATGCAGATATGTTACTGGATTTTTTTCAATAAATTTGTGACCAAGCATAATAATTTTTGATACATTTAAAGCGGTTTAACACCCAGCATTACAACTTTGCTTTAAAAGATTGCTTACAGCTTACAAACTATTATGCCAGATTTTTTTTTAAGCAGAAATTCACTGAATGGGTTAAACATGACATTTTAGTGTTGGATTTAACTAGGAATCCGCATCAGTTCTTATCTGTAGTTACAAAATGTATCTTTATTTGGAATACAAATAGACCTTTGAAAAGCCTGCCGGGGAAGCCCTCTTTGTTCTCTCAGAGCAGTGTTTGTTTGTTACATTGTAGATAGATACATTTGTAACTAAACAAGCAAGCACGAGGAGCATTTCTAGCTAAATGCAGCACTAAAATGTCATGTTTAATCCATTCAGTGAATTTCTGCTAAAAAAAAAATCTGGCATAATAGTTTATAAGCTGTAAGCAATCTTTTAAAGCAAAGTTGAAATGCTGGGTGTTAGACCACTTTAAGCAGGTTTTCTACATCTGGATAGGACTTGTTTGAAAACAAAAGGAGGTATTAGATCACATTTATGTAAAATATAGAACATTTTAAATGGATCATACACTTTCAAGCACTACTGTAGATGGTTGTCCTCTAGCAGCATATGAGTTCAAAGTGCCAAGAAATATTTTGCTTTAAACGACAAGTGTTCTGAAGTGTAATGAGCTGCAAACTTACCCACAGATCATGTTCCGCATAATCAAAGAGCAGCCACACCTTTCTGTCGCTATGAGACAGGAATACTTTCTGTAATGCAATCACATTCGGATGCTTCAGCTCCCGCAACAGCTAAAGCAAAGAGGGAAATAGAGTATATTTACAAGTGAATTTTAACCAGATAAATAAGAGCAAGAATGAAACATTAGAAAACAATACAATTAGAACTAAAGTCAAATAAAGAAAGTAGTACAGTATAAAGCAAAGTGGCAGTAACTACTAAATATTATTTTATTTTTTAAATCTTTTAAAGAGATTTTACCATGAAAAAGGTTAAGAAGCATTAAAAACCTGGAACCTAAAGAAAATCAATAGCACTTCCCAATGTACAAAGGTGAAAAACCTTTATATGCCAGTAGCACATGTGAATAGACAGTACTTCCCTTCAGTCCCACCCAAACCCATCCTCAAAACTAAAAATGCACTAAGATGCCTATGGCTGCTGTGCAACTTCCTCCAAAGCCTACTGCAAGACTAATCTCGCATTTCCACCTCTCACAGCCGGTCCCATTCACATTGTGACTCCGCAGTCATGCAATGACAGTCTGTGTAAATGGGCGAGGAGGGCAGTGAGGAAAAATCCACTGACTGTTCAGCACACAGACACAGCGTGTGCGAAGGTGGCAGCAAGGGGTTGTAGGGCCTGTTCAAACTACAGCTAAAAGCGATGCATTTCACAAAACACAGCTATAAAATGGATGGTAAATGCATCCTATGTTATCAATAGGATGCGTTTATATTGTCAAACGGAATGCAAATGCAAGACGCAATTACCGGACTGTAGATGAAAATACCAACTGCAAACATGAATCAGATGAATTGCACGCTTATGAGAACAGATGTGTCAGTTCCCACTAACCTTCCTGCCACAAGTAAAATGCTCCCTGTCCCGTAATTAATTAACATAGTAGTAGCCACCCAGATGGAGTATCGCAGTCGTGCTACAAGGGCTTTGCGCAGCAGTTAGAAGATCGCACATAAGTTAAGAGCGCACGCTGACAGGACTGCATGTAGCGTGGGTGCACTAACATTAACATGCGCTATTTCTGCATGGTACCTTTAGTGAATCAAGGCCATAGTTGCTAGATAAATCCACTGCACTGTGCTCTGCATTTGTTTAGCTAGCTAGATCAAAGGGGTAAATTGGTTCTAATTAGCAGATGTGAATCTTTAAGAGCTGGGGCTCTCTGCTTGCCTGTGTTCCACGGTGGCATAACCCTTTTGGTGCTCACAGGATAGTGCTGCCATGTTTTAGGATTTTTTTAGGTGTTCCATTGAGGCAGGGGTCACACTTGTCGGCTTTCGTGCGCGTTTTCTGCACAGAAAAATTGTTTTCAACTGAGAACTCATGTTAATCAATGAGCTAGGTCACACTTGAATGTAGATTTTGCACGCAGAAAAAAAACTGACATCTTGCGCAATTTGTCAGTTTTCTCTGTAAATTACATTAGCTGTTGTAAGGTAGAGGTCACATTTGTGTTTCAGTTTTCTGAAAAGTGTAGAAACTGAAAGACAAGTGTGACCCCTGCCTAACTGTTATGAAGAATGCTTTTTTCCTTAAAGGCTATCGTGCTGTGGCTACATTTTTAAAACAGATAAGAGGTTCCCAGTTTAAATCCACTTTAAAAACAAATACAAGCTTGTGCTTGTAACATTCAGTTTTATACAATTCTGAAAGGCATAGCAGAGAGGCATACCCATGTACAGCATACCTTACATAGGTAAGTTAACCCTCTCTGCAGCGGCCCATACCCAGTAATACTCTGGTTTAGATTGGTTGTAAGGGAATCTGAATTCTAGCTACCGCCTGCTCATCCCTGTTGTCCAGTAATCTCTTTTTAGCAGACATTTGGAAACATACCTTTAAAAAAAAAATCAATGCTTAGATAGCAATCTCAAACAGCCCTTCAAAAAAAGATGAAAAATACGAAAAAAGAAAGGAAAAAAAAGGAAGTAGCAAATGGTTCCTTTTGAAAGTCAATTGGTGTCAGCAATCACACGCGATTGATCACAAGCTATAGAAACACCAGGTCATATGAAGGAAAATACTGCCGCCAGAAGGGATAAGTGTGATAACATATGAGCATAGTGTGAGAATGTTCTGACTAAACAACACTTGATTAACCTTACTTTCATAACTCTGTGTCCTTCTTCATTTTTTTTTTCATCTCACTGCAAACCATGTGTCCATGAACAAGTATTTAGCTACTCAATGTGACACATAGTAAATGCCCCACTCAGTCTTCAACATATGAATGATAAGCACATTAATAGCAATAACTTCTTCAAAGGAACACTGGGTAAACAATTTGAGAAGGAGCCCATAGGAGTATTATCGTAATTGAACTACTGCAAACAGCGCGTTTCACGGGACTCAGCCCGCTTCCTCAGGTCAATACAAACACATAACCTGATCTATGTGCATGTGGTGTGAGGGCGCCAACGCACCACACGGACATAGATCAGGATATCTGTTCTTTTAATAAAGACTCCTTTTGCACCTTTGAGAGTCATTATGGAGGTAAGAGACCTCCTTTCCATTATTCAATTACGATAAATACTCCTATGGGCACCTTCTCAAATTGTTTACCCAGTGTACCCTTACACCTCTATGAGGTGCTGTTCCCCACTAGTTGTTGACCTAGTTCACTAGAAGACAGGAGAAGACATTATCACAGGAGGACCACCCAGACCCAGAAGGTTTCGGGATACCGAGCGGAAACTTTTTTTTTTCCGCATGCGCATATGGTGGTTGCTGGAACTGCCACAATTGGTTCTAACGATACTGCACCATAAAGGCTCCCGATCTCCCTTTCTCCATAGGTAACAGTGATCCATTCCCACGAGAAGGGATTTCCTGTCACCCGTACCAATACGTTGTTCAAAGAAAGAGGAAAAAGCGTCAGAACTACTTGATTAAATTGCATAAACTTTTAACTAAATAAAGCATTTGGTAAAGCCAGCACCAGACACCCACTTGATATATGGACTGCATCCTTGTTTAAAATAATGGATTACAGCACTGACAGATCACAGACCAGAAATGAGCAGAAGCAGGGAAACAACCATATGTTATACACCGTTTAGAAGATTAAGCTACACCAAAAAGCAGGAAATCATTAACCCCAAAGTAATAATCATTCTAAGACAGAAACATAGAGCTTACATTTAGTAAAAACTGCTTCTCAAAACAATAGTCAGTTTCAGAGATTATAGACTGCTTTCTCTAATCTTAGCTTTTACTGAGCGAAGGTTGACCCCTTTACTTCCACCTTTACAGGGAACCTTAACTGAGAGGGATATAGAGGTTTCCTTTTAAACAATACCAGTTGCCTGGCTGTCCTGTTGATCTCTTTAGCTGCAGTAGTGGCTGAATCACACATTTGAAACAAGCATGTAGCTAATCCAGTCTGACTTCAATCAGAGCACCTGATCTGCATGCTTGTTTAGGGGCTGTGACTAAAAAGTATAATGCTGGGGATACACGGTACGTTTCTTTACCGTGTATCGACCAGCTGATCCGGCCAGCTGAGAATATTCAGCTGGCCCGACCATGCAGCTCGACCCGCGCCCGCTCTATTCCCGCCGGCGGACAATGGCAGGGAATCGAGCGGTGATAAGGAAGTGCCGGCAGGGACGAGCGGCAATGAATCCGCGCGGACGAGCGGGGATGCGCCGGCATCGAGCCGCTGGCTCGATCCGGCACACAAAACGAGCCGTGTATGCACGGCATTAGAGACACAGGATCAGCAGGAGAGTCAGGCAACTGGTATTATTTTAAAAGGAAAATCCATATACTTCTGAGTTTAGGTTCCCTTTAAAGCTGCTCATTTGTTCTATGATGCAATGGCAGATTTCATAAACCAATAGTAATGCTAAGTTTTTGCTGATGCACTTCACGTTCTTTAGTTTAATTACACTACATGACATCTCAATCATTCACAATGATAATGTGTGCGTCAAAAGTTAAAGTGAGTCAGAGTCTCAGAGAAGATGAGGAAATGTTGCTGAAGCAAAAAAACAAAAAACCTAAAGAATAATATGGCTCAATGTGAAATAAGTTGGGATTCTATTATTTACCAACTCCATAGCCCTGATTAGTATTAGACTAATAGTGCCCATAAATCAGAGGTTCCCAACCAGTGTGCCATGACACATTTATGTGTAGTGGCAGCATCAGCTTTGTGTCGCCGCTCTCTGCTCCCCCATTCAGCTCCCCCGCAGATCGCCCTCCTCCTCCTCATCTAATAGAGCAGGGCCACAAGACAATGGCCACCGCCAATTCCGCATTTGTGGACAGCTGCGGCCATTTTCTTGTAACCTTGCAGTAATGATGAGCAGAGAGTGGAGGCACAGCATTGAGGACAGAGCCACAATGAATGACTGGCTCAATGAAGGAGGAGAAGTGACATGTTTTGGACTAGTCCATCTCTTCATAGGGGATTCTCAGCAAGGCTTTTATTCTTTATAAAGATATTCCCTGAAAAGGATTTAAAGAGACTCTGTAACAAAATGTTCAGACTTATTTCTTCTATCCTATAAGTTCCTATACCTGTTCTAATGTGGTCTGTCTTACTGCAGCCTTTCCTAGTTGCACAGTGGCTATATTATTTCTGTTAACTAATCTAATCTTCTTTCCTTTGCTGGCTTTGTTGGCTCAGGCAGGAATGTGCTGCTCTGCTGTGATAGAAGTTATGCACACCCTCTCCACTCCCCCTGCAGGCTCTGTATGAGTCACAGACTGAGCTTCGCTGAGCCTGTCACATGCTGGTTAGCAGCCATGTTTTTTGTTTGTAAACACTGCTTAAAACTGGCAATTACAAGCCAGGATCTCAGTAGGGAGTGACAGAAACAGCAAAGAGGGGCCCAGGAGAACATAATGAATAGAATGCTATGCTTTTTATTGTAAGAACTTTTGAGTACAGATTCTCTTTAAACAGTGATGCTGGCCAGCTTTTCTTGCTCGCTACATAGTTTTTTGGCAGTTGGACAGAGCAACTGCCATTCACTAAGTGCTTTTGAAAAGAAATAAATCCCTGGGAATCCCCTATAAAGAGATGGGCTAGTCCAAAACCTGTCGCTTCTGTCAGATTTCTACTACCTACTGTAAGTGCCAGCAACATAAACAGAAAAGTAAACATTACAGAAAAGTAATTTATATCTCATTTTACTCTGGAAAAAAACATATGGTACTTATCCGTTAGCCGGGCGCATCCGGCAGGTGGCGCTAATTACTATTCCCCCTCCAGGCCGACATGGATAGTAGGGAAAGATGTAACTCTGGTGGAGTTTTGTTGCCACCTGCCGGATGCGCCCGGCTAACGGATAAGTATCAAACATACTTATTATTTGAATATGTTTGCACATATTTAAAATTTTACAATTTTTCACCATAGTGCCCCTTTAACATCAACTTAACTAAAAAAATATTAACGGTCTTCAAATGAAAGAGATCCATTTTGTGGTTGAAGTTTCCCATCTCCTCGTTATTTTTATTTTCTTTAGCTGCTGCTCCAGAGAGAGGTGGGATTTCTCATAACATGTCCAAACTATGAGAATAGTTTGGCCAATGATACACCGGCTTAGTATTTTGTTTTTTTGCCATCTAGGGTATCTGCAAACATCTTCTCTAGCACCAGTTTAAAAGCATCAACTGGAGTGACTGGACAGCCACTGTTTACTGTTTAGGTACCACCTTTGACATAGGAGACAAATTTTGGAATCCTGGCTGGAGCCAGTTAATAATCAGTAAGGAGTAATTGGGCAAGAGTCCTTAATGCTCTAGGATGGGCTACTGATTGTATGCCCTTAGTGGCTCTAGCTCTCAGGAGATTTAATTCTCACAGGAGAAGAGCGCTACATAAGTGCATAATGTATTTATTTTTTCATTTCAATAGCCCTTTGTTTTCTTTTTCCACTGTTCAGCCTACACAGGCTAAGGAAAACACTGGTTGCTAGAGTTTAACATGAACCTCATCCTGCCACCCGACAGTAGATTAACATACAGGTAGTCCCCAACTTAAGAACACCTGACTTACATACGACCTGCCAATACAAATGGCATGGATTCTGTGGGAACAAGTAATAACATTTCTTTTTCAAATTGGACTTGTGGATTTTGAGAAAATCGTTTGTAAACATTTCAAAGAAAAAATGGCTTTTAAACTTGTGTAAGCATGTACAGGGGGCAGAGGTGACACAGAGGTGACACAAAAGGAGATACAGGAAACAAAGATGGTACAGTTTTCTGACTTAAGAACAGATTCAGGTTAAGAATGACCCTACAGTCCCTACCTCGTTTGTTAACCAAGGACTATCTGTATATAGTTTTTTTTTTTTTTTGGGGGGGGGGGGGGTGTAATACAGCTCATACTTAAACTTTTGGTATAACTTCAGTGTTTGTAGCTTGAGCCCTGCCAATAGTTGTCATACCTAGTTGGTTAAAGGATACCCGAGGTGACATGTGACATGATGAGATAGACATGTGCATTTACAGTGCCTAGCACACAGATAACTAGGCTGTGTTCCTTTTTTTCTTTCTCTGCCTGTAGGAGTTAAACATCAGGTATGTAAGAGGCAGATCCTGTCAGGACTAGGTCAGACTACAGTGTGACCCTCACTGATAAGAAATTACAGCTATAAAACACCTTCCTAGCAGAAAATGGCTTCTGAGAGCAGGAAATAGATAAAAAAAGGGTCACTAGTTCATAGATTTTAGCTCTGGCATACCTCAATGAATGTGTCAATGAGCAAAAACAATAAAACAGTAAAAACTTAAAAAGTAGATTTAAATATACTGTAAAATAAAACTGTGGAATATCTTAAAAAGTTGTTTTTAGAAGGAGGATAGATACAATTGTTTATTTCATTAGTTTATTTTCACCTCGGGTGTCCTTTAATAAATATAAAGTAGAACAATATTTAAAAGGCAAAAAAGAGTATTGGTGATATTAAGCCATGCTCTTCTCAAATCAATACATGAGTAGAATGAGCTGAATACAACTCAGTGTTTTCCTGCCACTGGGAAGAAGACAGAAAATGTCAAAATTTTATTTTTTTGGGTGACATTTATGCTCAACATCCTATGTGGTATGGTGGACACTGCATGTCTTTCACCGGTGTTTTGAGCAACAAAAATCTAGTCTAAAAGCAAATACACCACTCCTATTCTAAAGGGGCTCATACACTGGTCGATTTCAGCCATCAGTCGATCGATTCTATAGAATCGATTGATCAGAAATCGATTCTTTCAATTCAGCCAATTGATCGATTTTGATCTATTTAATCTATCTGACAGGATGGAAAATCTAGGTCGATCTGCTGCTGGCAGCAGAACGATGGCCCATAGAGTTCATTGGATCTAATGGTGCAATAATGCATTTAGATCTATTTTTTTTTTTTGCAATTATCTTTTATTATTCAAAAAGAATAACGAACATATAACAATATCAGGAATACAACAGAATTTAGATCGATTTTTTATAGATTTCCAATAGATTTCATTCTGAAATCTATTGAAAATCTGTTCCTAGTGTGTGATACAGAGAGATTACTGTCTGATTTGACTTGACAGGCATCTGACAGAAATCTATCTGATGGTAGAATCTGCTGCAAATCTATAAGTGTATGACCACCTTAGGTTTCCTTCAAAAGCAGCCACAAACTATATCCTATCTTAAAGGATAACCGAAGTGACATGTGACAGGATGAGATCGACATGTGTATGTACAGTGCCTAGCACACAGATAACAATGCTGTGTTCCTTTTTTTCTTTCTCTGCCTGAAAGCGTTAAATATCAGGTATGTAAGTGGCTGACTCAGTCCTGACTGACAGGAAGTGACTACAGTGTCACCCTCACTGATAAGAAATTCCCCTTTTAAACTCTTTCTTGCTCTCAGAAGCCATTTTCTGCTAGGAAAGTGTTTTATAGTTGGAATTTCTTATCAGTGAGGGTCACACTGTAGTCACTTCCTGTCTGAGTCCGGACTGAGTCAGTCACTTACATACCCGATATTTAACTCTTTCATACAGAGGAAGTTATTTGTGTGCTAGGCACTGTACATACACATTTCTATCTCATCATGTCACTTCGGGTATCCTTTAAAATAGACTGTTAACAAAACTTAAAAACTACCTCCATTCAAAAAAAAAAATGTAGTATATGCATTGTGTGCAGTTAGAGGATAATAAAAAGTTTACATCTAGTACGTCATAGTGTCTCGAACAGACACACATTTATATCTGTAGTAGCACCTCCAGCTTTCTCATGCTGATGCCTTGCAAGTACGCCCTCAGCATTGTGTCCTCCCCTCCCCTCTAGCCTTTTTCCCTCCCCTTCATGCAAATATGCCTGTGCAATCTCACACATGCTCTGTATAGTTTATGGGCTGGACTGAAGAAATTATAACTTTAAGAGCCAGGCTTGCTTTGGTACAGAGTGAGAAACAGAGCAGAGTGATTATGAAGAAATCCGAGACAGCATGCTATAATTCTAATATTCTAGATGTCTGCCTGTCTGTCTGGATCAGATTACATGCCTTTTCACAGTGAGTGTAGGCTGGGTGCAGGACATGGGGAATGGAGTCATGACATTAATCCCAAAGCATACTTTGCGTCTATGGCTAGGAAGGAAAATAAAATTGCCAGGGCATGATTTCAGACAGGGAGCGGGGATTTCAAGCCCATATGTGCAATACAGACCCTGGGGGTGAGAAAATCATACTTTTTTATGTGTGATTTAATATATCTTGGAAATTTATTAAGTTTAAAGCAAACTATAATGCTAACGTAGGTACTCTTTAAAACAGGATTGTCACCTTAAAAATCAATTTTCAACAGCAAAAGTTATTTTTATTATTTAGTATTTATATGGCACCAACATCTTCCGCAGCGCTGTACAGAGTATATTGTCTTGTCACTTAAAGTGGTCTGAAACTCAGTATTTCTTCTATGCTCTAAAAGATTCCTTACAGCCTTAAAGGTAATGTCAGCCTAGCTAGGCAATCTCTACTTACCCTGGAGTGTTCCCCAGCACACGTGCGAGTGATTGACAGCGGCAATTGCACAGGTGCAGTAAAGGATGACTTTGCAAGGTCGGCCTCTGCACCAGTGGGGGCGGCTGGGAGCAGAGCTGTAATGAGGGATATATCAGCTGCAAGGGGCTGGAGGAAGCCCCAGATAAGTAGAGTTTGCCTAGCTTAAATTCATTGAAATTTCCTTTAAGCCTATTAGCACAAATGAAAATTGTAGCAGAACGGCATTCAAATAGTTAAACACACCACTTTGTCCTGCCATAATAAGCCCCTTCACCTTAGGATCCGATCCAAAGTGGAGATAACAGTATCTTTTGTTTACATTCCTCAGTTGTTACATTGTGTGTAACAACTGAAAAGGAGAGAGCTTCAAGCATACACACAGTTTAAAACAGCTCACTAGAAGATTTTACTATGTAATAAAAAGCAGCTTGAATAAAATGCATTGGCAGCTTTCAAGTAGATAAACTGTACTTTGGGAACTTATTGAATGTTATGTCAGAGTTTTATTCCACTTTATCTGTCCCTCACAGGGGGGCGCACAATCTTATCCCTACCATAGTCATATGTCTATGTATGTATCGTGTAAGTATGATAGTCTAGGGCCATTTTTAGAGGGAAGCCAATTAACTTATCTTAATGTCTTTGGGATATGGGAGGAAATTGAAGTGTCCAGAGGAAACCCACCTAGACACGGAGAGAACATACAAACTCTGTGCAGATAGTGCCCTGGCTGAGATTTGAACCAGGGACCCAGCACTACAAGGCAAGAGCGCCAACTACTATGCCACCGTGCTGTCCATTTAAAACTGTAATACATTAATTAAGGTACATTACTAAAACTTTTTCATGTGTATTTTGACTGTGTAAAATCATAATGACTGAATTTATTTATTTGTTGAATAAATATTTGGTCAATTTATTTGGGTTGAAACTAAGTTTTAAAGAAAAACTCCAACCAAGAATTGAACTTTATCCCAATCAGTAGCTGATACCCCCTTTTACATGAGAAATAGAATGATTTTCACAAACAGACCATCAGGGGGCGCTGTGTGACTGATTTTGTGCTGAAACCACTCCCACTAGAGGCTCTGAATACCGCGGTACTTCTGGCAAACTGCCACAATGTAACAATGTTCACAGACAGGAAATGGCTGTTTAGAGCTGTCTAACAGCCAGAACAGCTAGAAACAGCTACATAACATGCCCACAGTAACAATGTCACCATGTAATACATGTCAGAATGTGAATCTGGGAGAGGAAAGATTTTACAATGAGCAAACACTGACTAAATCATTTATACATAATTATGGTAAAAATGAAGCACTTTTTTTATTACATTATTTTCACTGGAGTTCCTCTTTAACTTACTTTGGGAATAGATTTGCAGTAAATTGCCCTTTTTCTCTTACTTTTTCATAAAATATATCTATGAGAGTTAAAAGGTATTTCATTTTACTACATAGAAATCCAAATCTGTCAAGAAAAAAAAAAGTCCGATAAGTATCTCAAAGAAAAATATTTCCTGGAGGGTTTAAACTAAAATATGTTTGCCTTTGCTTTTTGCTTGAACATGATTAATCCAGTCATAAAACACTGATGTAAATTAGAACTTATTTCTAGTTTATCAAATGATATTATTATCCATTTTTATTATTATTTCCATAATATATTTAGAATCTAAACACTTTCTAAAGAAATTCTGAGGCCAAGTTGTGGTTTGTAGCCTTTTTTACCTATTGGCTTTTTCTGCATGATTGCATGTTGTTACATAGAATGTCCAGATGTTCCCTTATGTAACCAAAGCCCACATGAAATGATGCCAACTTTTTTTACAAAAGCCGCTTACAAAAATCCATGGAAAATGACATTTTTAGGTGGTGAACAAATAGAATAGAGTATTTGTGTAGTTGATACAAATAGTTTACAAAACAATTCCTTTCCTGGCTCAAATTTGGATTTTTTAAACACTTAATTCAGAAATAATGGGGAAGACACTGGTGTGCTCATATAGATTTTAATAGAATAGTTTATTGATTTGTGAAGCTACAGCAAAGATAAAAAAATGTCCATGGATGCAATTATGCGCTGGATCGAGCCGCTGGCCCAGCATAAGTATGACAAAGTAGCAAAAAAAAAAAAAAAAAAAAAAAAAAAAAAAGGACTGCAATGCACTGCACTAGGAAACCAAAAGGCAACCCATGCAATCATGGGGAAAACATACAAGCTTGGTGCAAATAGTGCCATGGCTAGGATTCAAACCGGGGACCCAGCATTACAAGGCAAGAGTGCTATCTACTACTCCATTGTGGTGCCTGTCTAAGCAGTCATATCATCGCCTAAATACAGAAGGCTTTAGACTATGATTGGAAACTGGCTGCTAGAGATGTAACCGATGTTAATCATATTAAAATAGTGAAGGAAGAGTAACTATAAGTTTTCAAACCTCTGAAAATTCAGGACATTTATTTTCCTACTGCCCAGCAAAATAATGCTAGCCATTAAAGGATATCCGAGCTAACCCCCCCCCCCCCCCCCAAAGAAAAAATATATACACTTACATCCTGGACTCCATTCTCCATTTCTTGTCGCAAGCCTCCTTACAGCCGCTATCCGTCCTGTACTGTACTAGGTCCCAACTAGTAGTGGTCAGGTCCTTTGCACCAGATGTTATATGACTTGCACATGAGCAGTTGGTTCCTTGTGGCCGCTCAGTTAATGCTCCTGCACTGCTGAGAGTGCTGTGAGTTTGCATGCCAGGATGAGGAAACTGCTGGGAGTGTGGATAGAGCCGCCACAAGGAATAAACCGTGCGTGCGCACAGCGTATAACATCTGGTCCAAAGGTCCCGACCCTATGGGCCTAGTACAGAACAGATAGCTGTCGAAAAGAGGCTTGTGGGGTGAGCAGACAATGCAGTGCAGAAGTGGGTAACGATCAAGATGTAAGTGTATACTGTTTGGAGGGCAGGGGAGGGGTTTAGGTTGGATAACCTTTAATGAGCATTCTCTTGCACCCACCATAACAATGTCCTATCTAGCGGTGTTTAGTAACTAAACTATTGGTCTATGTCTAACGACATGAAAGAGCAGTACGGGCTGGTGCACACCAGAGCGGTTCTGGAGCGTTTTTAAAACGCTTGCAGGGGGAAAACCGCTTGGTTAATGAAAGTGAATGGGCTTGTGCACACCAGAGTGGTTTGTTTTTTCCACAATTGCAAACTCGGGGGCTGCAGCATTTTTTAGATTTCTGAGGCGTTTCTGCCTCAATGTTAAGTATAGGACAGTGGAAAAAAGCTCTGAAAAACGCTAAATCAGAGCGGTTTTCCAGGCGTTTTGTTACAGAAGCTGTTCAGTACAGCTTTTACTGTAATAATATTTGTAATCTGCTACACAAAAACGCTCCAAAAAACGCTAGGCATGTTTACAAAACATCTCTAAACAAGCCTAGAATCGCCCTGAAATCTGCTTCAAAAACCTCTAGCGTTTTGCAGATCTGCTAGAGCAGCTGTGCCCAACCTACGGCCCGCGAGCCATTTGTGGCCCGCGAGGCCAGTTTTTGTGGCCCGCGCGGCGGTGTCCTGTGGAGGGGGAGGCTGGGGGAGACTGAGGAGGCTGCCCGCGGAGGGGTAGAGGATCAGGTGGTATTGCGTAGTAAAGTATCGGCGTAGTCCCGCGCATACACGCTGGTATTCAGCCCCCGGTAGCGCTGGGATAGTTAGAAAGCCTCGCTCATTGGTTAGTGCAGGAACCTTCCTCCAATAGGAATTAGGCTGCTTCCTATTGGAGGAAGGTTCCTGCACTAACCAATGAGCGAGGCTTTCTAACTATCCCAGCGCTACCCGGGGCTGAATACCAGCACATTCTCATGTATGCGCGGGACTACGCCGATACTTTACTACGCAATACCACCCGATCCTCTCCTCCTCGGGCAGCCTCCTCAGCCCCACACAGAGCGGGCAGCCCACTCAGCCCCACACAGACAGGTCAGCCCCACACAGACAGGGCAGCCTCCTCAGCCCCACACAGGCAGGGCAGCCTCCTCAGCCCCACACAGACAGGGCAGCCCACTCAGCCCCACACAGACAGGTCAGCCCCACACAGACAGGGCAGCCCACTCAGCCCCACACAGACAGGTCAGCCCCACACAGACAGGGCAGCCTCCTCAGCCCCACACAGACAGGGCTGCTTCCTCAGCCCCACACAGACAGGGCAGCCTCCTCATCCCCACACAGACAGGGCAGCCTCCTCAGCCCCACACAGACAGGGCAGCCTCCTCAGCCCCACACAGACAGGGCAGCCCCCTCAGCCCCACACAGACAGGGCAGCCCCCTCAGCCCCACACAGACAGGGCAGCCCCCTCAGCCCCACACAGACAAGGCAGCCCCCTCAGCCCCACACAGACAGGGCAGCCTCCTCAGCCCCACACAGACAGGGCAGCCTCCTTAGCCCCACACAGACAGGGCAGCCCCCTCAACCCCACACAGACAGGGCAGCCCACTCAGCCCCACACAGACAGGGCAGCACCCTCAGCCCCACACAGACAGGGCAGCCTCCTCAGCCCCACACAGACAGGGCAGCCTCCTCAGCCCCACACAGACAGGGCAGCCTCCTCAGCCCCACACAGATAGGGCAGCCTCCTCAGCCCCACACAGACAGGGCAGCCTCCTCAGCCCCACACAGACAGGGCAGCCTCCTCAGCCCCACACAGACAGGGCAGCCTCCTCAGCCCCACACAGACAGGGCAGCCTCCTCAGCCCCACACAGACAGGGCAGCCTCCTCAGCCCCACACAGAGCGGGCAGCCCACTCAGCCCCACACAGACAGGGCAGCCTCCTCAGCCCCACACAGAGCAGACAGTCCCCTCAGCCCCACACAGAGCGGGCAGCCCCCTCAGCCCCACACAGAATCTGGCTCACAAGACAAGACAAGACAAATAACATTTATATTGCGCTTTTCTCCTTGCGGACTCAAAGCGCCAGAGCAGAGCAGCAGCCACTAGGGCGCGCTCTATTGGCAGTAGCAGTGTAAGGGAGACTTGCCAAAGGTCTCCTACTGAATTAGTGCTGGCTTACTGAACAGGCAGAGCCGAGATTCGAACCCTGGTCTCCTGTGTCAGAGGCAGAGCCCTTAACCATTACACCATCACAGATGATCATCTTCATTCTGCATTGAGAATAAATGCTACAAATTTAGAGCCAAATATCCAGAAATTGGTTTCTGAAAAACAGCCGCAAACTTCTCATTAAGAAAATGTGCATCAAATGGTGAGTACAACAATTCTTATATTGTCGTTTTCTTTCCATTTCCAACACCATGTTAACTGTTAATAGAAAAACGTTTAAAGTTTTACATCGAAAATTTGTATGCATGTGTTCCGGCCCTCGAGATTTTTCTTGATTTAAAGTTCGGCCCTCGGGCCAAAAAAGGTTAGGCACCACTGTGCTAGAGGTATTTGGTGTGCACTGGCCCTCTGACAGACATGCATGACTTTCCCCCAGGCATTTTACAAACTAACTGAGTCAAACACAAATGTTTGTCACAGATGAGCATTCATATTTATGTTATCAAGAGAGGGAGAGAAAATTAACATTAAACAGGTACCGTTGACCATAGTATCTGTTGAATTGATGGCTGTAAACTAGCAGACATTTATTGCAACTGTGAGATTGTATGCCAATTCTAACTGAAAAGGAGCAATTGTCATCTCACATATATTTTTTTGCAGATCTTGGTAAATAAAAAAAAAACTAAAGTAAAGTTTATGATGATTATGATGTCAAGCTTAAAGTGGAACTGTCGCAAAAATCGTAAAATTTAAAGAGACTCTGTAACAAAATGTTCATCCTTACTTCTTGTATCCTATAAGTTCCTATACATGTTCAAATGTGGTCTGGATTACTGCAGCCTTTTCTAGTTGCACTGTCTCTGAAATATATGTAATCTTCTTTTCTTTGTCAAGCCTTGTCAAGTCAGGGAGGGATGCACTGCTTCTGCTGTGATAAGGAGAAGTTATGCACGACCCCTCCATGCCTCCTGCAGGCTCTGTTTGTGTGTGCTGTGTGTATGAGTCACATGCAAGGTCTCAGCTCACAGCCAGCCTGTCTGTGACCTTGTGAACAGCTGTGAGTGCAGAAAGATCAGTTCAAAGCCCAGACAAGCAGCTAAGGCAACAAGTGGGAGAAACATTCCAGCAGTCAAGTCACGTTTGAGAGGAGCCACTGCAAACAGGCACCTGCTCTGATGATGTATTTCCTGTTTGGCAGCCCTCTTCATTGTTTACAAAAACAATGAATAAAAAAGTGATTTTATCACCAGGAAAACAGCGGGGAGCGCCGAAAAATGTCACAGAGGGGGCTAGGAGAAGACAACAAACAGACTGGTACATTTATTTAGGTAAGATTTTCACAGTACAGATTCTCTTTAAAACACATACAAATGAGAAGTACATTTCTCCCAGAGTAAAATGAGCCAGAAATTACTTTTCTCCTATGTTGCTGTCACTTACAGTAGGTAGTAGAAATCTGACATTACCGACAGGTTTTGGACTAGTCCATCTCTTTATGGGGGATTCTCAGTATGGCCTTTATTCTTTATAAAGACATTCCCTGAAAATAATAAATACAAAGATGCTGGCCAGCCTCCCTGCTCACTGCACACTATTTTGGCAGTTGGACAGAGCAACTGCCATTCACTAAGTGCTTTTAAAGAGAAACTCCGACCAAGAATTGAACTTTATCCCAATCAGTAGCTGGTACCCCCTTTTACATGAGAAATCTATTCCTTTTTACAAACAGACCATCAGGGGGCGCTGTATAGCTGATATTGTGGTGAAACCCCTCCCACAAAGAAATTCTGAGTATGTACTCTTGGCAGTTTCCTGTCTGTGAACCTTGCTGCATTGTGGGAAATAGCTGTTTACAGCTGTTTCCAACTGCCAAAAAAACATGCAGCAGCTACATCACCTGCCAACAGTAAAAATGTCACCATGTAATAAATGTCAGAATGTAAATCAGAGATTTTACAATAGGCAAACACTGACTAGATCCTTTATACATAATTATTGTAGAAATGAAGCACTTTTTTTATTACATTATTTTCACTGGAGTTCCTCTTTAAAAATAAAGAAAACAGAGAGTGTTTTAAATTTTAAGATTTTCGCGACAGTTCCTCTTTAAACAGAATATATTTTACGGTTGTTTTGTAAAAGCCAATAATATACCATATTCACAAGATGGAAGCACTGCAGGCTTAAATTGGCCTTCCTATTGGTATATTAAACACATTCAGCGAACAATCTTTTCACTAATCATATTAATCATATTATTCCTGAAAATAATAATACAGAAAAAAGTTTGAATCAACAGAGTGTCTTCTATTCAGTATATTGAATGTGAGTGAAGATGGTATACTATTATACAGTGGCGTAGCTAAGGAGCTGTGGGCCCCGATGCAAGTTTTACATGGGGCCCCCCAAGCACTCTATACATAACAATTGATATGACGCACCAAAACCTGCCAATGGCAACTACAGTGTCAGAGGTGCAAGAAGGGGATAGGGAATAGTTTGTTAATGCTTACCCCTATTCAAAGTATCTATAGAAGTGATTATTATGCGCACAGGACCAATAGAGAGCTAATACTGTAATTGAGGGAGGGCCCTTCGGGGCCCCTCTGGCTCAAGGGCCCCGATGCTGTGGCTACCTCTGCACCCCCTATTGCTACGCCCCTGCTATTATACTAGAAAAAGTATCCATCTAGGCAAGCAATAATCAAAATCAGAACCGCCAAGTTAAAGTAATGATTTAAATTTATTAAGGATCCCTTTATAAGGATTATCCCTTTAACATATAAAAACACTTAAAAACAATCTAATGCACTGGCAGAACAGTGAGAACCAAAACAATCAATTTACACAGTAGGTTATGCTTATAAGCACGGGTATAGTACACTGCACAAGCTACCTATATCATATTGCGCTCCTTCTAAGTACCGTATTTTTCGGACTATAAGACGCTCCGGACTATAGGACGCACCTAGATTTAGAGGGCAAAAACCAGGAAAAAAAAAAAAACTAAATCTAGGTGCACCCATGGTCCAGGAGTGTCCTATAGACCTTTAAACTCCCCCAAGGTGTCTCTATCTAAGTTAAACTGCCCAACTATGCTAAACTCTGCTGCCCCCACCAACTACTCTAACCCCTGATGCCCTAACTACACTACACTACTCTAACCCCTGATGCCCCCAACTACACTACACTACTCTAACCCCTGATGCCCCCAACTACACTACACTACTCTAACCCCTGATGCCCCCAACTACACTACACTACTCTAACCCCTGATGCCCCCAACTACACTACACTACTCTAACCCCTGATGCCCCCAACTACACTACACTACTCTAACCCCTGATGCCCCCAACTACACTACACTACTCTAACCCCTGATGCCCCCAACTACACTACACTACTCTAACCCCTGATGCCCCCAACTACACTACACTACTCTAACCCCTGATGCCCCAACTACACTACACTACTCTAACCCCTGATGCCCCCAACTACCACTACCCTAACCACTGATGTCCTCCCCCACCCAGCTACACAACACTACACAAACCTCTGCTTCCCTACGCCCCAAGCTAGCTACACTAACCACTGCAATTAAATTAAGGTCTCACCCATCATGAGAGGTTCCTGGGAGGGCTGCAGCAGAGTGATGTGGAGTTCCTGTGTGGCATAGCAGCAACCGCTGCAATGATCTATAATGCCTGTGTGAATCTTCCAGCTTGTCCCCGCAGCAGCAGAACGATCAGTATTAACATCTCCCCAGGCCGATAGCAGCAGCCGCTGCAATGTCCATCTTTCAGCTTGTCCTCGGAGCTGCAGCAGCGCAATCAATGTTACCATCTCCCCGGGCCGATAGCAGCAGCCGCTGCAATGTCCTTCTTCTAGCGTGTCCCCTGGCAGCAGCGCGATCAGTTTTAACATCTCAGCGGGTGGCATGGCAGTAATCAATGTAAGATCGGTAATGCAGGTTCGCTCTGGCTTTGTCCCTGCATCAGCCCCGTGTCAGCTATTCCGAGCAGAGAGGAACATCTTTAGCCACGATGGTCGCAGTATCCATCAGAGACCACCATACTGCCTTGCTTATTGGCGCCCTCTCATGAC